>NW_012099299.1:207365-216760 GCF_000951045.1 Mandrillus leucophaeus
AACTTAAAGTGTAATAATAATAAATAAATTTTTTAAAAAAACTTTATTTACCAAAACAGGCCGGAGGCCAAATTTGCCCTATGGACTGTAGTTTGTTGACACCTGTCTAAGCAGAAAACACATTAAATTAATTTGAAGTGAAAAAAAAAATACTTCACAAACACTCAAAACATACATACTTTTTGAGAGATATTTAACTTTTTAGTGACCTTAACCTTATACAGATAATACATATTAATGATGTTACATTTGTGTACTGATGCTATTACTTTGAAGATGGCTGTTCTTTAATGAGCAACATGTTAGAGATGTTTGAAGATGGAGAGAGACTGGAACTGCTACAAGACAGATTCTACAAGATATAAATGTTGAAAACAATATTTTAGAAAAATATTTTTCTTATTGAATGGCAAACATCACAGATTAGCATAATCTTTGGCATATACAATGCTTGGTATTACTGTCACTTGATCTTTGTTGAAAATGTGAGGTTTCTTTCTCTACTTTGCTGATTCTCTATGCTGATGATCTTTCCTTTGGCTGACAATGACAGATCCATTACCGTGGACACAGCACAGGCCAGAATGCTAAAGACTACTCGCAGATCAGAGCTCTGTAACTATGTGGAATTTCTCACATTACTGACATTATCCTTATATAGACATTCTTAATATTCAGTGATTTCTTAATGTTCTTCCCTGAATATAATTTTATCTTTTTAAACCTTAATTCATGCAGAGATCTCATCTCATCACATGGTTTCAACTACCTATTTTCGCTGCTCTGTTGAAATCCAAATTTGGGGGGTACTTGTAACTGTCAAGAATGTGATAGTGTCATGGGAGTAGGCTTTTCATATTTTCCTATTTTCCTGACGGTAAGAAGCTGCATTTTACAATAAACAATGTCATAGAGACTGAACAGCCATGATAAAGAGTTGCCAACTAGATAATAGGCCATAATATCAAATATCTATTTGATCACTCTTGTATATTTTAAGAAATCAGTTTTTGAGAAGCTATTTTAGAAACAGCTTCTAGAAATAGCTTCTAGAAATTAAAAGGAAATTATATATTTTACTTAAGAATTCTGAATAAAACATTCTGTTTTCTTCTATTTCTAACATAAGCTTTTTCCAATAAAGATCATATGATCATGTCAAAAGCTAAGATAAAAAAAAAAGACAGAGTTTCCAAACTGGGCAACGCAGTGTAAGCTTTAATTCTCTGAAATAAATGCACACGTCAAAGAGCAGTTTCTTGGAACACTTCTATCAGGGTTTTATTTCAGGATATTTCACTTTTCGCCATAATCTTCAAATCACTGCAAAATGTCACTTTTTCAGTTTTACAGGAACAGTGTTCAAACATTGCCTTAAAAGAAATGAGGTGTAAGTCCCTGAGTGGAATGCACACATCACAAAGCTGTTTTTCAGAAATCTTCTCTCCAGTTTTTAGGTGAAGATATTTCCATTTTCCCCACAGGCCTGAATATGCTCCCAAAATTCCCTTCACGAATCCGTCCATGATGCGGTTTCAAAACTGTGCAATAGAAAGAAAATTTTATCTATGTGATATGAATAGACATATCTTTTCCAAAGCAGTTTCACAGAACCTTCTTTCCAGTTTGTCTGAGGATATTTCCTTTTTCACCAGAGCAGTCCATATACTCCCGACTGTCCCCTGGTAGTGTTTCTTTGAAACGGGATGGTCCAATACTCTATGGGAAGAAAAGTATAACTCTGAGTGGAATACATGCATCCCAAAGCAGTTCCTCGGAAATCTTCTCTCCAGTGTCTATCTGAAGATATTTCCATTTTCACTGTAAGCCTCAAAGAGCTCCCGAGGATCCCTTAACTGACTAACCAAAAACAGTGTCAGAATACAGCTCAATGAACACAGAAGCTTAACTGTGTGAGTGCACTTCACGTGACCTAACACATTTTCAGAGAAAATTTCCTTCTCGTTTTTATCGCAGTGTATTCCTTTTTCAGCATATTCTTAAGAGCGTTCCCAATGTCCTTTCTCAGGTTTCAAAGAAACAGTGATTTCAAACTGCTGAAATCAAAGAATGATTTTACTCTGTGAGATGAATACACTCATCACAAAGCCGTTGCTCAGAAAACTTCTCTCCAGTTTTCTTCAAAAGACGTTGTTTTCTCACCAGAAGCTTCCAGGCGCCACTTAATAAGAGTTCACAGAGTCCTCAAAGACAGAGTTTCCAAACTGGGCAATGTAGTGTAAGCTTTAGCTCTCTGAAATCAATGCACACGTCAGATAGCAGTTCCTTTTAACGATTCTTTCTGTGTTTTATTTCCGGATATTTCACTTTTCGCCATAGTCTTCAATGCACTGCAAGATATCACTTTTTCAGTTTTACAGGAAAAGTGTTCAAACACTGCCTTATGAGAAAAGACGTACAATTTCCTCAGTGGAATGCACACATCACAAAGCTCTTTCTCAGAAAGCTTCTCTCCAGTTTTTATGTGAAGATATCTCCTATTTCCCCACAGGGCTGCATGTACTCCTGAATGTCCCTTCGCTAATCCATCCATGACGCAGTTTCAATAGTGAATAATACAAAGAAGATTTTATCTATGTGAGATGAATAGACATATATATCACAATGCAGTTTCACAGAAAGCTTCTTTCCAGTTTTTGTCTAAGGATAATTCCTTTTTCACCATAGCCATCCATATACTCTTGTATGTCCCCTGGTTCCTTTTCCACCAAGCGGGATTCCCTAATCTTCTATGAGAAGAAAAGTATAACTCTTTGTATGGAAAGCACACGTCACAAAGCAGCTCCTCGGAAATCATCTCTCCAATATCTATCTGAAGATATTTTCGTTTTCACCATAAACCTCAAAGCACTCCCAAGTATCCCTTAGCTGACTAACATAAAACAGTGTTAGAATATGGCTCAATGAAACAGAAACTTAACTGTGTGAGTGGA
The DNA here is from genome assembly GCF_000951045.1 of Mandrillus leucophaeus. Classification (NCBI taxonomy): domain Eukaryota; kingdom Metazoa; phylum Chordata; class Mammalia; order Primates; family Cercopithecidae; genus Mandrillus; species Mandrillus leucophaeus. Next base: position 210,320 of record NW_012099299.1, read on the forward strand.
ATTCACGTGACCTAGAGCAGTTTCACAGAAAGTTCCCTTCTGGTGTTTATTGGAGGGTATTTATTTTTCAGCATTTTCATAGGTGCGTTTAAAAATGTACTTTCTCACCTTACACAGAAACGGTGATTTCAAATGGCTATATCTAAAGAATGATTTGACTGTATGAAATGAATACACACATCACAAAGCAGTTGCTCCGAAAGCTTTCCTCCAGTTTTCATCCCAAGACGTTTCCTTTCTCACATCACGAAGCAGTTTCTCCAAAACTACTCTCCAGTTTTCATCGGAAGTTGTTTCCTTTCTCACAACAAGTCTCCAGACGCCAGTTAATAGCCGTTCACAGTTTCCTCAAAGACAGAATTTCCAAACTGGGCAACGTAGTGTAACCATTAACTCTCTGAAATGAATGCAAACATCACAGAACAGTCTCTTGGAATGCTTCTTTCTGGATTTTATTTCAGGATAGTTCGACTTTTGCCATGGTCTTGAAAGCGTTGCAAAATACAACTTTTTCAGCTTTACAGAAACAGTGTTCAAAGATGCCTCTTGGGAAAAGAGGTATAACTCCCTGAGTGGAATACACACATCCCAAAGCAGATTCTCAAAGAGATTCTCTCCAGTTTTTATTTGAAGATATATCCTATTTCCCCACAGGCTTGAATGTTCCCTCGAATGTCCTTTCACAAAACCGTCCATGACGCAATTTCAAAACTGTGTAATAGAAAGAAAGTTTTATCTATGTGAGATGAATAGACATATCTATCAGAAGCTGTTACACAGAAAGCTTCTTTCTTGTTTTTGTCTGAGGATATTTCCCTTTTCACCATAGATGTCCATATAATACAGAATTTCCCTGGTAGCTTTTTCTTCAAACTGGATTCCCCAATCCTCTATCAGAAGAAAAGTACAACTCTGTGAGTGGAATGCACATGTCACAAAGCAGCTCCTCAGAAATCTCCTCTCCAGGATCTATCTGAAGATATTTCCACTTTCACCGTAAGCCTCAAAGCGCTCCCGTGTATCCCTTAGCTGACTAACTTAAGAAAGTGTTAGAATACTGCTCAATGAAAGCAGAAGCTCAACTCCGGAAGTGGACTTCAAGTTACTTAGAACAATTTCACAAAATGTTTCCTTCTGGTTTTTATCAGAGGATATTCTTTTCCAGCATATTCTTAAGAGTGTTCCCAAATGTCCTTTCTCAGGTTCTGCAGAAACAGTGATTTCAAACTGCTCAATTAAAGGAATGATTTATTTCTATCAGATGAATACACACATCACAAAGCAGTTGCTCCGAAAGCTTCTCTCCAGCTTTCAGTGGAAGACGTTTCCTTTCTCAAAGCAAGCCTCTGGGCGTCACTTAATACACCTTCACAGCTTCCTCAAAGACAGAGTTTCAAAATTGGGCAACGTAGCATAAGCTTTAACTATCTGAAATGAATGCACACGTCAGAAAGCAGTTTCTTGGAACCCTTCTTTCTGGCTTTTATTTCAGGATATTTCACTTTTGCCATAGTCTTCAAAGCACTGCAAAATATCACTTTTTCAGTATTACAGAAACAGTGTTCAAACACTGCCTTATGAGAAAAAGGTATAGCTCCCTGAGTGGAATGCACACATCACAAAGTAGTTTAATAGAAAGCTTCTCTCCTGTTTTTATCGGAAGATATCTGTTATTTCCCCCCAGACCTGAATGTGCTCCCTAATGTCCCTTCACAAATTCCTCTATTACGTAGTTTCAAAACTGCGTAATGGAAAGAAAGTTTCATCTATGTGAGATGAATAGACACATCTATCACAAAGCAGTTTCACAGAAAGCTTCTTTCCACTTTTGGACTGAGGATACTTCCTTTTTTACCTTAGATGTCCATATACTCCCGAATGTCCCATGGTAGCATTTTCTTAAAAACGGGATTCCTCAATCCTCTATGAGATCAAAGGTATAACTCTATGAGTGGAATACACACCTCATAAAGCAGCTCCTTGGAAATCTTCTCTCCAGTATCTATCTGAAGATATTTCCATTTTCATTGTAAGCCTCAAAGTGCTACCGAGTCCCTTAGCTGACTAACTTGAAAGAGTGTTAGAATACTGCTCAATGAAAACAGAAGCTTAACTGTGCCAGTGGAATTACCATGACCTAGGGCAGTTTCACAGAATGTTTCCAAGTTTCCTTCTGGTTTCTATTGGAGGGTATTACTTTTTTAGCATATTCTTAAGAGTGTTCCCAAATGTACTTTATGAGGATCCACAGAAACAGTGATTTCAAACAGCTCAATCCAAAGAATGATTTAAATCTATGAGATGAATTTACACATCACAAAGCAGTTGCTCCATAATCTTCTCTCCCTTTTTCATTGGAAGATGTTTCCTTTCTCACCACAAGACTCTGGGCGCCATATAATATCCCTTCTCAGATTCTTCAAAGACAGAGTTTCCAAACTGGGCAACCTAGTGAAAGCTTTAACTCTCTAAAAAAATGCACACGTCAGAGAGTAGTTTGTTGGAATGCTTCTTCCTGGGTTTTATTTCCGGATATTTCACTTTTCACCACAGTCTTCCATGCGGTGCAAAATACCACTTTTTCAGTTTTAAAGGAACAGTGTTCAAACACTGCCTTATGAGAAAAGAAGTATAAGTCCCTGAGTGGAATGCAAACATCACAAAGCAGTTTCTCAGAAAGCTTCTCTTCAGTTTTTCGTTGAAGGTATCTCTTTTTTCATTGCAGGCCTGAATTTTCTCCCAAATGTCCTTTTGCGAATCCGTCCATGATGCAGTTTCAAAACTGCGTAATACAAAGAAAGCTTTATCTGTGTGAGATGAATAGACATATCTATCACAAACCAGATTCACAGAAAGTTTCTTTCCAGTTTTTGTCTAAGGATATTTCCTTCTTCAGCGTAGCCATCCATAAACTCCCAAATGTCCCCTGGTAGCTTTTCCTCCAGACAGGATTTCCCAATCCTCCATGAGAAGAAAAGTATAACTCTGTGAGTGTAATGCACACGTCACAAAGCAGCTCCTCGGAAATCTTTGCTCCAGTATCTATCTGAAGATATTTCCGTTTTCACCATAAGCCTCAAAGCACTCCCGAGTATCCCTTAGCTGACTAAGCTAAAACAGTGTTAGAAACTGCTCAATGAAAACAGAAACTTAACTGTGCGTGTGGACTTCACCTGACCTTGAGCAGTTTCACAGAAAGTCTCCTTCTGGTTTTTATTGGAGGGTATTTCCTTTCAGCATATTCTTAAGAACGTTCCCAAATATCCTTTCTCAGGTTTTACAGAAACAGTGGTTTCAAATTGCTGAAACTAAAGATTGATTTAACTCTGTGAGATGACACACATATCACAAAACAGTTGCTCTGAAAGCTTCTCTCCAGTTTCCATCAGAAGACGTTTCTTTTCTCACCACAAAAGCCTGGGCACACTAAATATCCATTCACAGATTCCTCAAAGACACAGTTTCCAAACTGGACAATGTAGTATAAGCTTTAATTCTCTGAAATGAATGGACATGTCAGAGAGAAGTTTCTCGGAAAGCGTTTTTCTGGGTTTTATTTCGGGATATTTCACTTTTCGACATAGACTTCAAAACACTGCAAAATATCACATATTCAGTTTTACAGGAACAGTGTTGAAACACTGCCTTATGAGAAACGAGGTATAAGTCCCTGAGTGGAATGCACACATCACAAAGCAGTTTATCAGAAAGCTTCTCTCCATTTTTTAGCTGAAGATATTTAGAAATTCCCCACAGGTCTGAATGTGCTCTCGAAATGCTCTTCGCAAATCCATCCGCGTCACAGTTTCAAAACTGCATAAAAAAGAAAATTTTATCTATGTGTGATGAATAGATATATCTTTTCCAAAGTAGTTTCACAGAAAGCTTCTTTCCAATTTGTCTGAGGATATTTCCTTTTACATCGTAGCGGTCCATATACTCCCAATTGTCCCCTGGTAGCAATTTATCCAAACAGGATACCCCAATACTTTATGAGAAGAAAAGTGAAACTCTGTGAGTGGAATGCACACGTCAAAAGCAGCTCCTCGAAAATCTTCTCTCCATTATCTATCTGAAGATATTTCCGTTTTCACCATAAGCCTCAAAGCGCTCCCGAGTATCCCTTAGCTGACTAACCTTAAACAGTGTTAGAATACAGCTCAATGGATATAGAAGCTTACCTCTGTGAGTGCACTTCACGTGACACAAAGCAGTTTCACAGAAAGTTTCCTTCTGGTTTTTATTGCAGTGTATTTTTTTCAGCATATTCTAAGAGCATTCTCAAATGTCCTTTCTCAGGTTCCAAAGAAACAGTGATTTCAAACTGCTCAAATCAAAGAATGATTTAACACTATGAGATGAATACACGCATCACAAAGCAGTTGCTCTGAAAACTTCTCTCCAATTTTCATTGGAAGTTGTATCCTTTCTCCCCACAAGCCTCTGGGTGCCACTTAATATCAATTCACAGATTCTTCAAAGACAGAGACTCCAAACTGGGCAACGTAATGTAAGATTTAGCTCTTGAAATGAATGCACACGTCAGAGAGCTGTTTCTTTGAACGCTTCTTTCTGGGTTTTCTTTCTGGATATTTCACTTTTCACCGTAGTCTTCAATGCGCTGCAAAATATCACCTTTTCAGTTTTACAGGAACAGTGTTCAAACACTGTCTTATGGGAAAAGAGGTACAACTTCCTCAGTGGAATGCACACATCACAAAGCACTTTCTCAGAAAGCTCTCCAGTTCTTATCTAAAGATATCTCTTATTTCCCCACAGGACTGCATGTACTCCCGAATGTCTCTTTGGTAATCCGTCCATGACACAGTTTCAAAACTGCATAATACAAAGAAAGTTTTATCAATATGAGATGAATAGACATATATATCAAAATGCAGTTTCACAGAAAGCTTCTTTCCAGTTTTTGTCTGAGGATAATTCCTTTTTTACCATAGCCATCCATATACTCCCGAATGTCCCCTGGTAGCTTTTTCTCCAAACTGGATTCCCCAATCCTCTATGAGAAGAAAAGTATAACTCTGTGAGTGGAATGCAAACGTCACCATGTAGCTCCATGATATCTTCTCTCCAGTATCTATCTGAAGATGTTTCCGTTTTCACAGAAGCCTCAATGTGGTCCTGAGAATCACTTAGCTGAGTAATCTAAAAGAGTTTTACAATACTGCCCAATGAAAACAGAAACTTAACTGTGCGAGTGGACTTTTCGTGACCTAGATCAGTTTCACAGAAAATATTTTTCTGGTTGTTATCGGAGGGTATTTGTTTTGAGCATATTCTTAAGTGCATTCCCAAATGTGCTTTCTCAGGCTCCATAGAAACAGTTATTTCAAACTACTCAATCCAGGGAATGATTTAACTCTATGAGATGAATACATACGTCATAAAGCAGTTGCTCCAAAATCTTCTCTACTGTTTTCATCAAAAGACGTTTCCTTTCTCACCACAAGCCTCCGAGAGCCACTAAATATCTCTTCAGATTCCTCAAAGACAGAGTTTCCAAACTGAGCAACATAGTGTAAGCTTTAACTCCCTAAAATGAAGGAACACATCGGAGAGCAGTTACGCGGAACACTTCTTTCAGGGTTTTTTTTCAGGATATTTCACTTTTCACCATAGTCTTCAATGCGCTGCAATATATCACTTTTTAAGTTTTACAGGAACAGTGTTCAAACACTGCCTTATGATAAAAGAGGTATACATTCCCAGAGTGGAATACATTTCTTCTTCAGCATATTCTTAAGAGCATTCCCAAATATCCTTTCTCAGGTTCCACAGAAACAGTGATTTCAAACTGCTCAATCAAAAGAATTATTTAACTCTATGAGAGGAATACACACATCACAATGCAGTTCCTCCGAAAGATTCTCTCCAGTTTTCACTGGAACACGTTTACGTTGTCACCACAGCCTCTGGGTGCAATTTAATATCCCTTAACAGGTTCCTAAAGAAAGTGTTTCCAAATTGGTCAATGCAGTGTAAGCTTCAACAATATGAAACGAATGCATATGTCAGAGAGAAGTTTCTTGGAACGCTTCTTTCTGGATTTTATTTCAGAATATTTCACTTTTCTTCATAGTCTTCAATGCGCTGCAAAATATCACCTTTTCACATTTACAGGAACAGTGTTCAAACACTGCCTTATGGGAAAAGAGGTATAACTCCCTGAGTGGAATGCACACATCACAAAGCAGTTTCTCAGAAAACTTCTCTCCAGTTTTTATCTGAAGGTATCTCCTATTTCTGCACCGGCCTGAATGTGCTCCCGAATGTCCCATCGCATATCCGTCCATGACACAGTTTCAAAACTGCGTAATGTAAAGAAAGTATTATCTATGTGAGATGAATAGACATATCTATCACAAAGCAGTTTCACAGAAATCTTCTTCCCAGTTTTCATCTGAGGATGATTCCTTTTTCACC
>NW_012099299.1:217880-222254 GCF_000951045.1 Mandrillus leucophaeus
GCTTTTTCTCCAAACGGGATTCCCCAATCCTCTGTGAGGAAAAAAAGCATGACTCTGTGAGTGGAATGCACGCGTCACTAAGCAGCTCCTCAGAAATCTTCTCTCCAATATCAATCTGAAGATATTTTCGTTTTCACCGTAAGCTTCAAAGCACTCCCGAGGATCCCTTAGCTGTCTAACCTAAAACAGTGTTAGAATACTGTTCAGTGAAAATAGAAGCTTAACTGTGCAAGTGGACTTCATGTGACCTAGAAGAGTTTCACGGAAGGATTCCTTCTGCTTTTTATCGGACGGTATTTCTTTCTCAGTATATTCTTAAGAACGTTCCCAAATGTCCTTTCTCAGTTTCCACAGAAACAGTGATTCCAAACTGCTAAATCCAAAGAATGATTTAACTCTATGAGATGAAAGACACTTCACAAAGCAGTTGCTCCAACAGCTTCTCTCCAGTTTTCATTGTAAGATGTTTCCTTTCTCCACACAAGCCTCCGGGCGCCATTTAATATCCCTTCACAGATGCCTCAAAAAAAGAGTTTCTAAACTGGGCAACGTAGAGTAAGCTTTAACTCTCTGAAATGAAAGCACAGGTCAGAAAGTAGTTTCTTGGAATGCTTCCTTCTGGGTTTCATTTCAGGTTATTGCACTTTCCACATAGTCTTCAATGTGCTGCAAATCAACACTTTTTCAGTTTTACACGAAGAGTGTTCAAACACTGCCTTATGAGAATAGAGGTATAAGTCCCAGAGTGGAATGCACACATCACAAAACAGTTTCTCAGAAAGCTTCCATCCCGTTTTTGTCTGAAGATATTTATTATTTCCCCACAGGCCTGAATGTGCTCCCGAATGTCCCTTCGCGAATCCATCCATGATGCAGTTTCAAAACTGCGTAGTAAAGAAAGTTTCATCTATGTGAGATGAATAGGCATATCTATCACAAAGCAGCTTCACAGAAAGCTTCTTTGAAATTTCTGTCTGAGGATATTTCCTTTTTCACCATAGCCTTCCATATACTCCCGAATGTCCCCTGGTAGCTTTTTCTTCAAAGGGGATTCCCCCATCCTCTATGAGAAGAAAAGTTTAACTCTGTGAGTGGAATGCACACGTCACAAAGCAACTCCTCACAAATCTTTTGTCCAGTATCTACCTGAAGATATTTCTGTTTTTAACTGAAAGCCTCAAAGCACTTCCGAGTATCCTTTAGCTGACTAACAAAAAACAGTGGTAGAATACTGCTCAATGAAAACAGAGGCTTAACTGCGAGAGTGGAATTCAGGTGACCTAGAGCAGTTTCACAGAAAGATTCCTTCTGGTTTTTATCTTAGAGTATTTCTTTTTCAGCATATTCTTAAGAGCGATCCCAAATGTCCTAACTCAGGTTCCACAGAAACAGTGATTTCACACTGCTCAATCCAAAGAATGATTTAACTCTATGAGATGAATACACACATCACAAAGCAGTTGCTGCAAAAGCTTCTCTCCAGTTTTCATTGGAAGACGTTTCCTTTCTCACCCAAAGCCTTCAGTCACCACTCAATATCCCTTTACAGATTCCTCAAAGACAGAGTTTCCAAACTGGGCAATGTAGTATAAGCTTTAACTCTCTGAAATGAATGCACACGTCACAGAGCAGTTCTTGGAACACTTCTTTCTGGGTTTCATCTCAGGGTATTTCACTTTACACTGGAGTCTTCAATGCGCTGTAAAGTATCACTTTTTCAGTGCCACAAGAACAGTGTTCAAACACTGCCTTATGAGAAAGAGGTATAACTCCCTGAGTAAAATGCACACATCACAAGGCAGTTTCTCAGAAAACATTTTTCCAGTTTTAATCTTAATATGTCTCCTATTTCCCCACAGGCCTGAAGGTGCTCCGGAATGTCCCTTCCCAAATCTGTCCATGACGCAGTTTCAAAACTGTGAAAACAGAAAGAAAGTTTTCTCTATGTGAGTTGAATAGACATATCTGTGACAAAGCAATTTCACAGAAAGCTTCTTTCCAGTTTTTATCTGAGTATAATTCCTTTTTCACCATAGCCATCCATATACTCCTGAATGTCCCTTGTTAGCTTTTTCTCCAAAAAGGATTCCCCAATCCTCTATGAGATAAAAAGTATAACTCTGTGAGTGAAAAACACACGTCACAAAGCAGCTTCTCGGAAATCTTCTCTCCAATATCTGTCTGAAGATACTTTCGTTTTCACCGTAAGCTTCAAAGCGCTCGTGAGGATCCCTTAGCTGACTAACCTCAAACAGTGTTGGAATACTGCTCAATGAAAACAGAAGCTTAACTGGGCAAGTGGAGTTCATGTGACCTAGAACAGTTTCATGGAAGGATTTCTGCTGCTTTTTATCAGACAGTATTTCTTTCTCAATATAGTCTTAAGAAAGTTCCCAAATGTCATTTCTCAGGTTCTACAGAAACAGAGATTTCAAACTGCTAAATCCAAAGAATGATTTAACTTTATGAGATGAAAGACACGTCACAAGGCAGTTGCTCCACCAACTTTTCTCCAGTTTTCATTGTAAGACGTTTCCTTTCTCCACACAAGCCTCCGGGCGCCATTTAATATCCCTTCACAGATGACTCAAAGACAGAGTTTCCAAACTGGGCAACGGAGAGTAAGCTTTAAGTCTCTGAAATTAATGGACACGTCAGAGAGCAGTTTCTTGGAACACTTCTTTCTGGTTTTTATTTCAGGATATTTCACTTTTCACCATGGAGTTCAATACGCTGCAAAATATCACCTTTTCAGTTTTACAGGAATAGTGTTCAAACACTGCCTTATGAGAAAAGAGGTAAAACTCCCCGAGTGGAATTCACACATAACAAAGCAGTTTTTCAGAGAGCTTCTATCCAGTTTTTATCTGAAGATATATCCTATTTCCCTACAGGCCTGAATTTGCTCCCGAATATCCCTTTGCGAATCCGTCCACGACACAGTTTCAAAACTGCATAATAGAAAGAAAGTTTTATCTATGTGAGATGAACAGACATATCTATCACAAAGCAGTTTCACAGAAAGCTTTTTAAAATATTTGTCTGAGGATAATTCTTTTTTCACTATAGCCATCCATATACTCCCGGATGTCCCCTGGTAGCATTTTCTCCAAGCGGGATTCCACAAACCTCTGTGAGAAGAAAAATATAACTCTGTTAATTGGAAGTACACGTTATGGGGTAGCTCCTGGAAATTTTCTCTCCAGTATCTATCTGAAGATATTTCCGTTTTCACTGGAAGTCTCAAAGCGCTGCCAAGTATCCCTTATCTGACTAACGTAAAACAGTGTTAGAATACTGCTAAATGAAAACGGATGCTGAATTGTGTGAATGGAATTCACGTGACCTAGAGCAGTTTCACAGAAAGTTTCCTTCTGGATTTTATTGGACGGTATTTCCTATTCAGCATATTCTTAAGAGCGTTCCCAAACGTCCTCTCTGATTCCACAGAAGCAGTGATTTCAAACTGCTCAATTCAAAGAATGATTTAACTCTAGGAGAAGAATATACACAACACAAAGCAGTTGCTCAGAAAGCTTCTCTCCAGTTTTTTTTCAGAAGACGATTCCTTTTTCACCACAAGCCTCTAGGCGCCACTTAACATCCCATCACAGATTTCTCAAAGACAGAGTTACCAAGCTGGGCAATGTAGTGTAAGCTTTAACTCTCTGAAATGAATACACACGTCAGAGAGCAGTTTCATGGAACACTTTTTCTGGGTTTTGTTTCAAGATAGTTCACTCTTCGCCATAATCTTCAATGTGCTGCAAAATAGAACTTTTTGAGTTTTACAGGAACAGTGTCTTAACACTGCCTTATGAGAAAAGAGGTATAACTCCCTGAGTGGAATGCACACATCACAAAGCCGTTTCTCAGAAAGCTTCTCTCCAGTTTTTATCTGAAGATATTTCCTATTTCCACACAGGTCTGAATGTGCTCCTGAATGTCCCTTCACAAATCCGTCCATGACGCAGTTTCAAAACTGCGTAATAGAAAGAAAGTTTTATCTACGTGAAATGAATACACTTAACTTTCACAAAGCAGTTTCACAGAAAGATTTTTTTCAAGTTTTTGTCTGAGAATATTTCCTTTTTCACCATAGCTGTACATATACTCTTGAAAGGCCACTGGTAACTTTTTCTCCAGACGGGATTCCCTAATCATCTATGAGAAGAAATGTATAAACCTGTGAGTGGAATGCACAAATCACAGAGCAGCTCCTTTCAAATTTTCTCTCCAGTATATATTTGAAGATATTTCCGTTTTCACCGTAAGCCTCAAAATGCTCCTGAGTATCCCTTAGACGACTAACCAAAAACAGTGTGAGAATACAGCTCAATGAAAACAGAAGTTGAACTGTGCAAGTGGAATTCA
>NW_012099299.1:223049-224885 GCF_000951045.1 Mandrillus leucophaeus
TAGTAGTCCATGTACTCCCAAATGTCCCCTGGTAGCCTTTTGTCCAAATGGGATATCCCAATCCTCTATGAGAAGAAAAGTATAACTCTCTGAGTGAAATGCAAACGTCACGTAGCAGCTCCTTGGAAATCATCTCTCCAGTATCTATCTGAAGATATTTCCGTTTTCACCATGTGCCTCAGAGCGCTCCTGAGTATTCCTTAGCTGACTAAACAAAAACAGTGTTAGAAAACTGCCCAATGACAATGGAAACTTAACTATGTGTTTGGAATTCATATGACCTAGAGCAGTTAAACAGAAAGACTCCTTCTGGTTTTTATCTTAGAGTAATTCTTTTTCAGTATATTCTTAAAAGCATTCCCAAATGTCCTTTCATACGTTCCACAGAAACAGTGATTTCAAACTGCTGAATACAAAGAATAATTTAACTCTATGAGATGAATACACACATCACAAAGTAGTTGCTCCGAAAGCTTCTCTCCAGTTTTTATCAGAAGACGTTTCTTTTCTCACCCAAAGCCTCCGGTCGCCACTTACTATCCCTTCACAGATTCCTCAAAGACAGAGTTTCCAAACTGGGCAATGTCGTGTAAGCTTTAACTCTCTGAAATGAATGCACACGTCAGAGAGCAATTTCTTGGAACGTTTCTTTCTGGGTTACATCTCAGGGTATTTCACTTAACAATGGAGACTTCAATGCACTGCAAAATATCACTTTCTCAGTTTCACAAGAACAGTGTTCAAACACTGCCTTATGAGAAAAGAGGTATAACTCCCTGAGCGAAATGCACACATCACAAAGCAGTTTCTCAGAAAACTTCTCTCCAGTTTTCATCTTAAGATATCTCCAATTTCCCCACAGGTCTGAAAGTGCTCCCGAATGTCTCTTCCCAAATCCGTCCATGACACAATTTCAAAATTGCAAAAATAGAAAGAAAGTTTTCTCTATATGAAATGAATAGACATATCTGTCACAAAGCAGTTTGACAGAAAGCTTCTTTCCAGTTTTTATCTGAGTATAATTCCTTTTTCACCATAGGCATCCATATACTCCCGAATGTCCCTTGTTTGCTTTTTCTCCAAACGGGATTCCCCAATCCTCTGTGAGGAAAAAAAGCATGACTCTGTGAGTGGAATGCACGCGTCACTAAGCAGCTCCTCAGAAATCTTCTCTCCAATATCAATCTGAAGATATTTTCGTTTTCACCGTAAGCTTCAAAGCACTCCCGAGGATCCCTTAGCTGTCTAACCTAAAACAGTGTTAGAATACTGTTCAGTGAAAATAGAAGCTTAACTGTGCAAGTGGACTTCATGTGACCTAGAAGAGTTTCACGGAAGGATTCCTTCTGCTTTTTATCGGACGGTATTTCTTTCTCAGTATATTCTTAAGAACGTTCCCAAATGTCCTTTCTCAGTTTCCACAGAAACAGTGATTCCAAACTGCTAAATCCAAAGAATGATTTAACTCTATGAGATGAAAGACACTTCACAAAGCAGTTGCTCCAACAGCTTCTCTCCAGTTTTCATTGTAAGATGTTTCCTTTCTCCACACAAGCCTCCGGGCGCCATTTAATATCCCTTCACAGATGCCTCAAAAAAAGAGTTTCTAAACTGGGCAACGTAGAGTAAGCTTTAACTCTCTGAAATGAAAGCACAGGTCAGAAAGTAGTTTCTTGGAATGCTTCCTTCTGGGTTTCATTTCAGGTTATTGCACTTTCCACATAGTCTTCAATGTGCTGCAAATCAACACTTTTTCAGTTTTACACGAAGAGTGTTCAAACACTGCCTTATGAGAATAGAGGTATAAGTCCCAGAGTGGAATGCACACATCACAAA
>NW_012099299.1:226335-237249 GCF_000951045.1 Mandrillus leucophaeus
CAAGGCAGTTGCTCCACCAACTTTTCTCCAGTTTTCATTGTAAGACGTTTCCTTTCTCCACACAAGCCTCCGGGCGCCATTTAATATCCCTTCACAGATGACTCAAAGACAGAGTTTCCAAACTGGGCAACGGAGAGTAAGCTTTAAGTCTCTGAAATTAATGGACACGTCAGAGAGCAGTTTCTTGGAACACTTCCTTCTGGTTTTTATTTCAGGATATTTCACTTTTCACCATGGAGTTCAATACGCTGCAAAATATCACCTTTTCAGTTTTACAGGAATAGTGTTCAAACACTGCCTTATGAGAAAAGAGGTAAAACTCCCCGAGTGGAATTCACACATAACAAAACAGTTTTTCAGAGAGCTTCTATCCAGTTTTTATCTGAAGATATATCCTATTTCCCTACAGGCCTGAATTTGCTCCCGAATATCCCTTTGCGAATCCGTCCACGACACAGTTTCAAAACTGCATAATAGAAAGAAAGTTTTATCTATGTGAGATGAACAGACATATCTATCACAAAGCAGTTTCACAGAAAGCTTTTTAAAATATTTGTCTGAGGATAATTCTTTTTTCACTATAGCCATCCATATACTCCCGGATGTCCCCTGGTAGCATTTTCTCCAAGCGGGATTCCACAAACCTCTGTGAGAAGAAAAATATAACTCTGTTAATTGGAAGTACACGTTATGGGGTAGCTCCTGGAAATTTTCTCTCCAGTATCTATCTGAAGATATTTCCGTTTTCACTGGAAGTCTCAAAGCGCTGCCAAGTATCCCTTATCTGACTAACGTAAAACAGTGTTAGAATACTGCTAAATGAAAACGGATGCTGAATTGTGTGAATGGAATTCACGTGACCTAGAGCAGTTTCACAGAAAGTTTCCTTCTGGATTTTATTGGACGGTATTTCCTATTCAGCATATTCTTAAGAGCGTTCCCAAACGTCCTCTCTGATTCCACAGAAGCAGTGATTTCAAACTGCTCAATTCAAAGAATGATTTAACTCTAGGAGAAGAATATACACAACACAAAGCAGTTGCTCAGAAAGCTTCTCTCCAGTTTTTTTTCAGAAGACGATTCCTTTTTCACCACAAGCCTCTAGGCGCCACTTAACATCCCATCACAGATTTCTCAAAGACAGAGTTACCAAGCTGGGCAATGTAGTGTAAGCTTTAACTCTCTGAAATGAATACACACGTCAGAGAGCAGTTTCATGGAACACTTTTTCTGGGTTTTGTTTCAAGATAGTTCACTCTTCGCCATAATCTTCAATGTGCTGCAAAATAGAACTTTTTGAGTTTTACAGGAACAGTGTCTTAACACTGCCTTATGAGAAAAGAGGTATAACTCCCTGAGTGGAATGCACACATCACAAAGCCGTTTCTCAGAAAGCTTCTCTCCAGTTTTTATCTGAAGATATTTCCTATTTCCACACAGGTCTGAATGTGCTCCTGAATGTCCCTTCACAAATCCGTCCATGACGCAGTTTCAAAACTGCGTAATAGAAAGAAAGTTTTATCTACGTGAAATGAATACACTTAACTTTCACAAAGCAGTTTCACAGAAAGATTTTTTTCAAGTTTTTGTCTGAGAATATTTCCTTTTTCACCATAGCTGTACATATACTCTTGAAAGGCCACTGGTAACTTTTTCTCCAGACGGGATTCCCTAATCATCTATGAGAAGAAATGTATAAACCTGTGAGTGGAATGCACAAATCACAGAGCAGCTCCTTTCAAATTTTCTCTCCAGTATATATTTGAAGATATTTCCGTTTTCACCGTAAGCCTCAAAATGCTCCTGAGTATCCCTTAGACGACTAACCAAAAACAGTGTGAGAATACAGCTCAATGAAAACAGAAGTTGAACTGTGCAAGTGGAATTCACGTGACCTAGTGCAGTTTCACAGAAAGTTTCCTTCTGGTTTTTATCGGAGGGTATTACTTTTTCAACATATTCTTAAGAGCATTCCCAAATGTCCTTTCTCAGGTTCCACAGAAACAGAGATTTCAAACTGTTCAATTAAAAAGAATGATTTAACTCTATGAGTTGAATACACCTCACAAAGCAGTTGTCCCGAAAGGTTCTCTCCAGTTTTCATCGGAAGACGTTTCCTTTCTCACCAGAAGCCTCTGGGTGCCACATAATATCCCTTCCCACATTCCTCAAAGACAGAGTTACCAAACTGGGCAACGTAGTATAAATTTTAGCTCTCTGACATGAATGCACACGTCAGAGAGCAGTTTCTTGGAATGCTTCTTTCTGGGTTTTATTTCAGGATATTTCACTTTTCTCCATAGTATTCAATGTGCTGCAAAATATCACTTTTTCAGTTTTACACAAACAGTGCTCAAACACTGCCTTATGAGAAAAGAGGTAAAACTCGTCAAGTGGAATGCACACATCACAATACAGTTTCTCAGAAAGCTTCTCTCCAGTATTTGTCTGAAAATATTTCCTATTTCCACACAGGCCTTATCTATGTGAGAAGAATAGACCTATCTATCACAAAGCAGTTTTACAGAAAGCTTCTTTCTTGTTTTTTTTCTGAGGATATTTACCTTTTCACCAAAGACGTCCATATAACACCAAATATACCCTTGTGGCTTTTTCTCCAAACCGGATTCCCTAATCCTCTATGAGAAGAAAAGTATAACACTGTGAGTGGAATACACACGTCACAAAGCAGCTCCTCAGAAATCTCCCAGCAGGTTCTATCTGAAGATATTTCCGTTTTCACCGTAAGCCTCAAAGTGTTCCCGAGTATCTCTTAGCTGATTAACATAAAACAGTGTTAGAATACTGCTCAATGAAAACAGAAGGTTAACTGTGCCAGTGGACTTCAAGTTACCTAGAACAGTTTCACAAAATATTTCCTTCAGGTTTTTATCAGAGTGTATTTCTTTTTCAGCATATTCTAAAGAGCATTCCTAAATGACCTTTCTCAGGTTCCACCAAAACAGTGATTTCAATCTGCTCAAATAAATAATGATTTATCTCTATGAGATGAATACACACATCACCAAGCAGTTGCTCCGAAAACTTCTCTCCAGCTTTCACCGGAAGACGTTTCCTTTCTCACCACAAGCCTCTGGGCGTCACTTAATATACCTTCACAGATTTCTCAAAGACAGAGTTTCAAAAGTGGGCAATGTAGTGTAAGCTTTCACTCTCTGAAATGAATGCACCCGTCAGAGAGCAGTTTCCTGGAACACTTCTTTCTGGTTTTTACTTCGGGATATTTCACTATTCGCTACAGTCTTCAATGTGCTGCAAAATATCACGTTTTGAGTTTTACAGGAACAGTGTTCAAACACTGACTTATGAGAAAAGAGGTAAAACTCCCTCTGTGTAATGCATTTCTTTTTCAGCATATTCTTAAGAACATTCCCAAATATCCTTTCTCAGGTTCCACTGGAACAGTGAGTTCAAACTGCTCAATCCAAAGAATGATTTAACTTATGAGATGAATACACACGTCACTTGCATTTCCTCCGAAAGCTCCTCTCCAGTTTTCACTGGAAGACGTTTACTTTCTCACCACAAGCCTCCGTTGGCAACTTAATATCCCTTCACAGTTTCCTCAGAGACAGAGTTTCCATATTGGGCAATGCAATGTAAGCTTCAACTCTTTGAAATGAATGCACACGTCAGAGAGAAGTTTCATGGAATACTTCTTTCTGGGTTTTACCTCAGGATATTTCACTTTTAATCATAGTCTTCAATGCGCTGTAATATATCACTTTTTCAGTTTTACAGGAAATGTGTTCAAACACTGCCTTTTGAGAAAAGAGGTATAACCCCTTAAGTGTAATGCACACATCACAAAGCAGTTTCTCAGAAACTTTTTCTCCAGTTTTTGTCTGAAGATATGTGTTATTTCCCCACAGGCCTCAATGTCCTCCCGAAAGTCCCTTCCTGAATCCGTCCATGATGCAGTTTGAAAACTGCAAAATAGAAAGAAAGTTTTATCAATGTAAGATGAATAGACGTATCTATCACAAAGCAGTTTCACAGAAATCTTCTTTCCAGTTTTTGTCTGTGGATACTTTCTTTTTCATCATAGCCGTCCATATAGTCCAAAATTCCCCTTTGTAGCTTTTTCTGTAAATGAGGTTCCCCAATCCTCTCTGAGTAGGAAAGTATAACTCTATGAGTGGAATGCACACGTCAAAAAGCAGCTCCTCAGAGATCTTTTCTCTAGTATCTATCTGAAGATATTTCCGTTTTCACCGTAAGTCTCAGAGCAATCCCGAGTATTCCTTAGATGACTAACCAAAAACAGTGTTAGAATGCTGCCCAATGACAATGGAAGCTTAACTGTGTGAGTGGAATTCACGTGACCTGGAGCAGTTTCACAGAATATTTCCTTCAGGTTTTTATTGGAGAGTAATTCTTTTTCAGCATATACTTAAGAGCATTCCCAAAAATCGTTTCTCAGTTTCCACAGAAACAGTGATTTCAAACTGCTGAATCCAAAGAATAACTTAACTCTATGAGATGAATACACACATCACAAAGCAGTTGCTTCAAAAGCTTCTCTCCAGTTTTCATCGGAAGACGTTTCCTTTATCACCACAAGCCTCCAGGCGCCACTTAATATCCCTTCACAGATTCCTCAAGGACAGAGTTTCCAAACCTGGAAACGTAGTGTAAGCTTTAACTCTCTGAAATGCATGCACACGTCAAAGAGGAATTTCTTGGAATGCTGCTTTCTGGGTTTTATGTCCAGATTTTCACCTTTCTCCATAGTCTTCAATACGCTGCAAAGTATCACTTTTTCCATTTTACAGGAACAGTATTCAAACACTGCCTTATGAGAAAAGAGGTATAACTCCCTGAGTGGAATGCACACATCACAAAGCAGTTTCTCAGAAAGCTTCTTCCAGTTTTTATCTGAAGATATCTGCTATTTCCCCACAGGCCAGAATGTGCTCCTGAATGTCCCTTCAGGAATCTGTACATGACGCAGTTTCAAAACTGCATAATAGAAAGAAAGTTTTATCTATGTGAGATGAATAGACATAGCTATCCCAAAGCAGTTTCACAGAAAGCTTCTTTCCACTTTGTCTGAGAATATTTCCTTTTTCACCATAGCCATCCATACACTCCCGAATGGCCCCTGGTAGCTTTTTATCCAAACAGAATTCCCTAATCCTCTCTGAGAAGGAAAGTATAACTCTGTGGGTGGAATGCACACGTCACAAAGCAGTTCTTCAGAAATGTTCTCTCCAGTATCTATCAGAAGGTATTTCCGTTTTCACCATTAGACTGAAATCATTCCCGAGTATCCATTAGCTGACTAACGAAAAACAGAATTAGAATACTGCTGAATGAAAACCTAAGCTTAACTGTGCGAGGGGAATTCACGTGACATAAAGCAGTTTCACAGAATGTTTCCTTCCGGTTTTTATCGGTGGGTGTTTCTTTTTCAGTATATTCTTACAAGTGTTCCCAAATGTCATTTCACAGGTTCCACAGAAACAGTGATTTCTAGCCTCTCACTCCAAAGAATGATTTAACTCTATGAGATGAATGCACTCATCACGAAGACGTTGCTCCAAAAGCTTCTCTCCAGTTTTCATTGGAAGACGTTTCCTATCTCAACACCAGCTTCAGGGGCCCACTTAATATTCTTTCACAGATTCCTCAAAGACATAGTTTCCAAACTGAGCAACGTAGTGTAAGCTTTAACTCTCTTAAATGAATGCACACGTCAGAGAGAAGTTTCTTGTAATGCTTCTTTCTGGGTTTTTTTCCCGAATATTTCACTTTTGGCCATAGTCTTCAATGCACCGCAAAATATCACTTTTTCAGTTTTACAGGAACAGTCTTCAAACAGTGCCTTATAAGAAAAGAGGTATAACTCCCTGAGTGGAATGTACACACCACAAAGAAGTTTCTCAGAAAGCTCCTCTCCTGTTTTTATCTGAAGATATCTCCTATTTCCTCACAGGCCAGAATGTGCCCCCGAATATCCCTTCCCGAATCCGTCAATGATGCAGTTTCAAAACTGAGTAATAGAAAGAATTTTTTATCTATTGAGATGAATCTACATATCTATCACAAAGCCGTTTCACAGAAAGCTTCTTTCCACTTTGTCTGAGAATATTTCCTTTTTCACCATAGCCATCCATACACTCCCGAATGGCCCCTGGTAGCTTTTTCTCCAAACAGAATTCCCTAATCGTCTCTGAGAAGGAAAGTGTAACTCTGTGGGTGCAATGCACACATCACAAAGCAGCTCTTCAGAAATGTTCTCTCCAGTATCTATCAGAAGATATTTCCGTTTTCACCATTAGACTGAAATCATTCCCGAGTATCCATTAGCTGACTAACGAAAAACAGAATTAGACTACTGCTGAATGAAAACCGAAGCTTAACTGTGCAAGGGAAATTCACGTGACCTAAAGAAGTTTCACAGAATGATTCTTTCTGATTTTTATCGCAGGGTATTTCTTTCTCAGCATATTAAGAGCTTTCTCAAATGTGCTTTCTCAGGTTCCACAGAAACAGTGATTTCAAACTGCTCAATCCAAAGAATTATTAAACTCTATTAGATGAAGACACACATCACAAAGCAGCTGCCCTGAAAGCTTCTCTCCAGTTTTCATCGGAAGATGCTTCCTTTCTCATCACAGGTCTCTGGGTGCCACTTAATATCCCTTCCCAGATTCCTCAAAAACAGAGTCTCCAAACCGGGCAATGTAGTGGAAGCTTTAAACCTCTGAAGTGAATGCACACGTCAGAGAGCTGTTTCTTGGAACGCTTCTTTCTGGGTTTTATTTCAGGATATGTCTCTTTTCACCATAGTCTTCAAAGCACTTCAGAATATCACTTTTTCAGTTTTACAGGAACAGTGCTCAAACACTGCCTTATGAGAAAAGAGGCATAACACCCTGAGCGAAATACACATATCACAAAGCGGTATCTCAGAAAGCTTCTCTCCAGTTTTTATCTGAAGATATTCCTACTTACCCATAGGCCTGAATGTGCTCCCGAATATCTCTTCACGAATCCATCCACAACGCAATTTCAAAACTGTGTCATACAAAGAAAGTTTTATCTACGTGAGATGAATAGAAATATCTATCACAAAGCAGTTTTGCAGAAAGCTTCTTTCCAATTTTTGTCTGAGGGTATTTCCTTTTTCACGTTAGCCATCCATATACTCCCGAATGTCCCCTGGTAGCTTTTACTCCAAACGGGATTCCCCAATCCTCCATGAGAAGAAAACCATAACTCTGTGAGTGGAGTGCACACGTAACAAAGCAGCTCCTTCTCTCCAGTATCTATCTGATGATATTTCTGTTTTCACCGTAAGAATCAAAGCATTCCCGAGTATCCCTTGGCTGACTAACCTAAAACAGTGTTAGAATACTGCTCAATGAAAACAGAAGTTTAACTGTGTGAATGAACTTCAATTGACCTAGAGCAGATTCACAGAAAGTTGCCTTCTGTTTTTTATTGGAGGGTATTTCTTTTTCAACATATTCTAAAGAGCGTTCCCTAATGTCCTTTTTCAGGTTCCACAGAAACAGTGATTTCACACTGCTCAATCCAAAGAATGATTTAACTCTATGAGATGAATACACACATCGCAAAGCAGTTGCTCCGAAAGCTTGTCTCCAGTTTTCACCAGAAGACGTTTCCTTTCTCACCAGAAGCCTCCAGGCGCCACTTAATATCCCTTCACAGATTCCTCAAAGACAGAGTTTCCAAACTGGGCAACGTAGTGTAAGCTTTAACTCTCTGAAATGAATGCACACGTCAGAGAGCACTTTCTTGGAACGCTTCTTTCTGGGTTTCATTTCAGGGTATTTCACTTTTCACTGCAGTCTTCAATGCGCTGCAAAATATCACCTTTTCAGTTTCACAGAAACAGTGTTCAAACACTGCCTGATGAGAAAAGAGGTATAACTCCCTGAGTGAAATGCATACATCACAAAGCCGTTTCTCAGAAAATTTTCTCCAATTTTTATCTGAAGATATCTCCTATTTACCTACAGGCCTGAAGGTACTTCCGAATGTCCCTTCCCGAATCTGTCCAATACGTAGTTTCAAAACCGCATATTAGAAAATTTTATCTATGTGAAGTGAATAGACATATCTATCACAAAGTAGTTTCACCAAAAATTTATTTCCAGCTTTTTTCTGAGGATATTTTCCTTTTTCACCATAGCCGTCGATATACTCCCAAATGTCCCTTGTTAGCTTTTTCTCCAAACGGGATTCCCCAATCCTCTATGAGAAAAAAAGTATAACTCTGTGAGTGGAATGCACACGTCACAAAGCAGCTCCTCGGAAATCTTCTCTCCAGTACTTACCTGAAGATATTCACGTTTTCACTGTAAGCCTCAAAATGCTACTGAGAATCCCTTAGCTGACTTACCTAAAATAGTGTTAGAATAGTGCTCAATGAAAACAGA
Organism: Mandrillus leucophaeus; assembly: GCF_000951045.1. Classification (NCBI taxonomy): domain Eukaryota; kingdom Metazoa; phylum Chordata; class Mammalia; order Primates; family Cercopithecidae; genus Mandrillus; species Mandrillus leucophaeus. The sequence goes on from NW_012099299.1 coordinate 234,768, forward strand.
AACTTAACTGTGCAAGTGGACTTCACGTGACCTAGAGCAGTTTCACAGAAAGTTTCCTTCTGGTTTTCATTGGAGGGAATATCTTTTTCGACATATTCTTAAGAACGTTAACAAATGTCCTTTCTCAAGTTGTAGAGGACTACGTGCTCACAAATGAGACATTCCTGATAAGTCTTGCTCTTGCAAATAAAGTAGGGCGTTCCCAATATTTCCTGCTCTTGCAAATGAAGCAGGACGTTGGGGGCTTGTTTATGTGTAAACATCTTCAAAATCCAGAAAGTCAGGGATATGTCAGAAAAACAACAATGTGTCTTGTGACTTGGCAACATTTCACAAATGACTGTATAAAATAAAGCAGAACCCACCATTCGAGGTGGCCACCATGCTTGTCTGGCCTTGTGTTGTCTTGTGTGTTCATTCCTTTGTTTAGGAAACATGCAGACTCCAACACAGGCTCTACAGAAAAGGTGATTTTAAACTGCTCAAACCAAAGAATGATTTAACTCTATGAGATGAATACACACATCACAAAACAGTTGCTCTGAAAGCTTCTCTCCAGTTTTCATCGGAAGACGTTTCCTTTCTCACCAGAAGCCTCGGGGCGCCACTTAATATCCCTTCACAGATTCTTCAAAGACAGATTTTCCAAACTGGGTAAAGTAGCATAAGCTTTAACTCTCTGAAATGAGTGCACACTTCAGAGAGCAGTTTCTTGGAACATTTCTTTCTGGATTTTATTTCAGGATATTTCACTTTTTGACATAGTCTTCAAAGCATTGCAAAATATCATATTTTCAGTTTTACAGGAACAATGTTTAAACACTCCCTTATGAGAAATGAAGGATAAGTCCCTGAGTGGAATGCACACATCACAAAGCAGTTTCTCAGAAAGCTTCTCTCCAGTTTTTCGCTGAAGATATTTCCAGTTTCCCCACAGGCCTGAATTTGTTCCCGAAATTCCCTTCACGAATCCATCCATGACGGTTTCAAAACTGCGTAATAGAATGAAAATTTTATCTATGTGAGATGAATAGACGTGTCTTTTCCAAAGCAGTTTCATGGAAGCTTCTTTCCAGTTTGTCTGAGGATATTTCCTTTTTCTCCATAGCGGTCCATATACTCCCGAATGTCCCCTGGTAGCATTTTATGCCAGCGGGATACCCCAATACTGTATGAGAAGAAAAGTATAACTCTGTGAGTGGAATGCACACATCAAAAGTAGGTCCTTGGAAATCTTCTCTCCAGTATTTATCTGAAGATATTTCCGTTTTCACCGTAAGCCTCAAAGTGCTCCCGAGTATCCCTTAGCTGACTAACCATAAACAGTGTTAGAATACTGCCCAATGAACACAGAAGCTTAACTGTGGGAGTTGACTTCACGTGACCTAGAGCAGTTTCACAGAAAGCTTCCTTCTGGTTGTTACCAGAGGGTATTTCTTTTTCAGCATATTCTTAAGTGTGTTCCCAAATGTCCTTTCTCAGGTTCCACAGAAACAGTGATTTCAAACTGCTCAATCCAAAGAATGATTTAATTCTATTAGATGAATACATACATCAGAAAGCAGTTGCTCCGAAAGCTTCTCTACAGTTTTCATCGAAAAACGTTTCCTTTCTCACTGCAAGCCTCTGGGTGCCACTAAATATGTCTTCACAGATTCCTCAGAGACGGAGTTTCCAAACTGGGCAATGTAATGTAATCTTTAACTCCCTGAAATGTATGAAAACATCAGAGATCAGTTTCTTTGAATGCTTCTTTCTGGGTTTTATTTCAGGACATTTCACTTTTCACCATAGTCTTCAAAGTGCTGCAACATATTCCTTTTTCAAGTTTACAGGAACAGTGTTCAAACCTGAGATAAATCTCCCTGAGTGTAATGCACACATCACAAAGCAGTTTCTCTGAAAGCTTCTCACTAGTTTTTATCTGAAGATATCTCTTATTTCCCCACAGTTCTGAATATGTTCCTGAATGTCCCTTCGAGAATCCGTCCACGATGCAGTTTCAAAACTACGTAATAGAAAGAAAGTTTTCTATATGTGAGATGAAAAGACAAATCTATCACAAAACAGTTTCACAGAAAGCTTCTTTCCAGTTTTTGTCTGAGCATATTAACTTTTTCAGCATAGCCATGCATATACTCCCAAATGTCCCCTGGTAGCTTTTTCTCCAAACGGGATTCCCCAATCCTCTATCAGAAGAAAAGTATAACTTTTTGAGTGGAATGCATACGTCACAAAGCAGCTCCATGGAAATCTTCTCTCCAGCATATATCTGAAGATATTTCCGTTTTCATGGAAGCAAGAAAGCGCTCCCGAGTATCCCTTGGCTGACTAACCTAAAACAGTGTTAGAATACTGCTCAATGAAACCAGAAGCTTGACTGTGCGAGTGGAATTCTGGTGACCTAGAGCAGTTTCACAGAAGATTCCTTCTGGTTTTATCGGAGGGTATTTCTTTTTCAGCATATTCTTTTTTTTTTTTT
>NW_012099299.1:237399-256358 GCF_000951045.1 Mandrillus leucophaeus
GTTAGCCAGGATGGTCTCGATCTCCTGACCTCGTGATCCGCCCGTCTCGGCCTCCCAAAGTGCTGGGATTACAGGCTTGAGCCACCGCGCCCGGCCTTCAGCATATTCTTAAGAGCGTTCCCAAATGTCCTTTCTGAAGTTCCACGGAAACAGTGATTTCAAACTGCTCAATTAAAAAGAATGATTTAATTTTATGCGATGAATACATGTATCACAAAGCAGCTGCCCCAAAAGCTTCTCTCCAGTTTTCATTGGAAGATATTTCCTTTCTCACCACAAGCCTCTGGGCACCACTTAATATCCCTTCACAGATTCCTCAAAGACAGAGTTTCCAAACCTGGTAACGTAGTGTAAGCTTTACCATTTTGAAATGAATGCACACGTCAGACAGTTGTTTCCTGAAACACTTCTTTTTAGGTTTTATTTCCGGATATTTCACTTTTCGTCATAGTCTTCAATATGCTACAAAATATCACTTTTTCAGATTTACAGGAACAGTGTTCAAACACTGCCTTACTTGAAAGAGGTATAAGTCCCTGACTGGAATGCTCACATCACAAAACAGTTTCTCAGAAATCTTTTCTCCAGTTTTTATCTCAAGACTTTTCCTATTTCCCTACATGCCTGAATGTGCTACCAAAGGTCCCTTCGTGAATCCGTCAATGATGTAGTTTAAAAACTGTGTAATAGAAAGAAAGCTTTATCTATGTGAGATGAATAGACATATCTATCCCAAAGCAGCTTCATAGAAAGCTTCTTTCCCGTTTGTCTGAGGATATTTCCTTTTTCACCATAGCCATCCGTATACTCCTGAGTGTCCCCTGGTAGCTTTTTCTCCAAACGTGATTCCCCAATCCTCTATGAGAAGAAAAGTATAACTCTGAGGGTGGAATGCACATGTCACAAAGCAGCTGCTCGGAAGTCTTCTCTCCAGTATCTATCTGAAGATATTTCCATTTTCACCGTAAGCCTCAAAGCGCTCCCTAGTATCCATTAGATGACTAACCAAAAACAGTGCTAGAATACAGCTCAATGAACACAGAAGCTTAACTGTGCGACTTCACTTCACGTGACCTAAAGCAGTTTTACAGAAAGTTTCCTTCTGATTTTTATCGCAGTGTATTTCTTTCTCAGCATATTATTAAGAGCGTTCCATAATGTATTTCTCACCTTCCAAAGAAACAGTGATTTCAAACAGCTCAATCCAAAGAATGATTTAACTCTTAGATGAATACACACACCACAAAGCAGCTGCTCCAAAAATTTCTCTCCAGTTTTCATCAAAAGACGTTTCCTTTCTCGCCACAAGGCTCTGACGCCACTTAATATCCCTTCACAGATTCCTCAAGGACAGAGTTTCCAAACTGAGCAACATACTGTAAGCTTCATCTCTCTGAAATGAATGCACACATCAGAGAGCAGTTTCTTGGAACGTTTCTTTCTGGGTTTTATTTCAGGATATTTCACTTTTCGCCATAGTCTTCAATGTGCTCAAAACATCACTTTTTCGGATTTACAGGAACAGTGTTCAAACACTGCCTTATGAGAAAAGAGGTAAAACTCCCAGAGTGGAATACACACATCACAAACAGTGTCATAGAAAGCTTCTCTCCAGTTTTTATCTGGAAATATTTCCTATTTCCCCACAGGCCTGAATGTGCTGCCGAATGTCTCTTCGCAATTTCATCCATGACGCAGTTTAAAAACTGCGTAATAGAAAGAAAGTTTTATCTATGTGAGATGAATAGACATATCTATCATAAAGCAATTTCAGAGAAAGCCTCTTCCCAGTTTTTGTCTGAGGATACTTCCTTTTTCACCATATGAGTCCATATATTCCCGAACGTCCCCTGGTAGTGTTTTCTTAAAAACGAGATTCCTCAATCCTCTATGAGAAGAAAGGTATAGCTCTGTGAGTGGAATGCGTACATCACAAAGCACCTCCACAGAAATCTTCTCTCCAGTATCTATCTGAAGATATTTCCATTTTCACCATAAGCCACAAAACGCTAATGAGTATCCCTTAGCTGACTAACCTAAAACAGTGTCAAAATACTGCTCAATGAAAACAGAAGCTTAACTGGCCGAGTGAAAGTCACGTGACCTAGAGCAGTTTCACGGAGAATTTTCTTCTGGTTTCTATCAGAGGGTATTACTTTTTCCTTATATTCCTAAGAGCATTCCCAAAAGTGTATTCTCAGGTTCCATGGAAACAGTGATTTCAAACTGCTTAATCCAAAGAATGATTTAACTCTATGAGGTGAATACACACATCACAAAGCAGTTGCTCCAAAAGCGTCTCTCCAGTTTTCATCGGAAGACGTTTTCTTTCTCACCAAAGCCTCCGGGCACCACTTATTGTTCCTTCCCAGATTCCTCAAAGACAGAGTTTCCATACTGGGAAACGAAGTGTAAGCTTTAACTCTGAAATGAACGCACACATCAGGGAGCAGTTTCTTGGAATGCTTCTTTCTGGGTTTTATTTCAGGATATTTCACTTTTCACCACAGTCTTCAATGTGCTGCAAAATATCACTTTTTCAGTTTTACAGGAACAGTGTTCAAATGCTGTGTTTTGAGAAAAGAGGTATAACTCCCTTAGTGGAATGCAATTCTTTTTCAGCATATTCTTAGGAGCATTCCCAAATGTCCTTTCTCAGGTTCCACAGAAACAGTGATTTCAAACTGCTCAATCCAAAGAATGATTTAATTTATGAGATGCATACACATATCACAAAGCAGTTGCTCCGAAATCATCTGTCCAGTTTTCATTGGAAGACGTTTCCTTTCTCACCACAAGCATTTGGGCGCCACTTAATATCCCTTCAGAGATTCCTCAAAGACAGTGTTTCCAAACTGGGCAACGTAGTGTAAAATTTAACTCTCTGAAATGAATGCAAACGTTAGAGAGCAGTTTCTTGGAATGTTTCTTTCTGGGTTTATTTTCAGGATACTTCATTTTTTGCCACAGGCTTCTATGTGCTACAAAATATAACTTTTTCTGTTTTACAGGAAGAGTGTTCAAACACTGCCTTATAAGAAAAGATGTATATCTCCCAGAGTGTAATGAACACATCACAAAGCAGTTTCTGAGAAAGCTTCTTTCCAATTTTTATCTCAAGATATCTCATATTTCCCCACAAGCATGCATGTGCTCCCAAATGTGCTCCCTTCACGAATCCGTCCATGACACAGTTTCAAAACCTCATAATACAAAAAAAGTTTTATCTGTGTGAGATGAATAGACATATCTCTCACAAAGCAGTTTCACAGAAAATTCCTTACAGTTTTTCTTTGAGGATATTTCCTTTTTCACCGTAACCATGCATATACTCCCGAATGCCCCCTCGTAGCTATCTCTCCAAAAGGGATTCCCCCATCCTCTCTGAGAGGGAAAGTATAACTCTGTGAGTGGAATGAGCACGTCCAAAGCAGCTCCACAGAGATCTTCTCTCCAGTATCTATCTGAAGATATTTCAGTTTTCACTGTAAGCCTCAAAGGACTCCCGAGTATTCCTTGGCTGACTAAACAGAAACAGGGTTAGAATACTGTCCAATGAAAATAGAAGCTTAAATGTGTGAGTGAAATTAACGTGAGCTAGAGCAGTTTCACAGGAAGTTTCCATCTAGTTTTTATCGGAGGGTATTGCTTTATCAGCTTATTTTGAAGAGCATTCCCAAATGTCCTTTCTCAGTTTCCACAGTAAGAGTGACTTCAAACTGCTCAATCCAAAGAATAACTTAACTCTATGAGATGAATACACACATCACAAAGCAGTTGCTCCGAAAGCTTCTCTCTAGTTTTCATTGGAGGACATTTTCTTTCAGGATATTCACTTTTCACCATAGTCTTCAATGCGCTGCAAAATATCACTCTTTCAGTTTTACAGGAACAGTGTTCAAACACTGCCTTATGAGAAAAGGGGTATAACTCCCTGATTCAATGCACACATCACAAAGCAGCTTCTCAGAAAGCTTCTCTCCTGTCTTTATCTAAAGATATCTTCTATTTCCCCACAGGCTTGAACTTGCTCCCCAATATCCCTTCACGAGTCTGCCCATGATGCAGTTTCAAAACTGCGTTACACAAAGAAAGTTTTATCTATGTGAGATGAATAGACATAAGTATCACAAAACAGTTTCACAGAAAGCTTCTCTCCACTTTTTGTCTGAGGATATTTCCTTTTCCACCATAGCCATCCATATACTCCCAAATGTCCCCTGATAGCTTTTTCTCCAGACGGGATTCCCCAGTCGTCTATGAGAAGAAAAATATAACTCTGTGAGTGGAATGCACACATCAAAAAGCAGCTCCTCAGAAATATTCTCTCCAGTATCTATCTGAAGATATTTCCGTTTTCACCGTGAGCTTCAAAGTGCTCCCGAGTATCCCTTATCTGACTAACCTAAAACAGTGTTAGAATACTGCTGAATGAATACAGTAGTTTATCTGTGTGAGTAGATATCATGTGACCTAGGACAGTTTCACAGAAGGATTCCTTATGGTTTTTATCGGACGGTATTTCTTTCTCAGCATATTCTTAAGAGTGTTCCCAAATGTCCTATCTCAGGTTCCACAGAAACAGTGATTTCAAACTACTCAATCCAAAGAATGATTTAACTCTATGAGATGAATGTACACATCACAAGGCAGTTGCGTTGAAAGCTTCTCTCCAGTTTTCATCAGAAGACGTTTCATTCTCACCACAAGCCTTCAGGCACCACTTAATATCCCTTCACAGATTCTTCAAAGACAGAGTTTCCAAACTGGGAAACGTAGTGTAAAGTTTAATTCTCTGAAATGAATACACACATCAGAGAGCAGTTTCTTGGAACGCTTCTCTCTGGGTGTTATTTCAGGATATTTCACTTTACATCGTAGTCTTCAATGAGCTGCAAAACTTCACTTTTTCAGTTTTACAGGAACAGTGTTCAAACACTGCCTTATGAGAAAAGAGATATAGCTCCCAGAGTGGAATGCACAGATCACAAAGCAGTTTCTCAGAAAGCTTCTCTACAGTTTTTATCAGCAGGTATCTTCTATTGTCCCCCAGGCCTGAATGTGCTCCCTAATGTGACTTCACAAATTCCTCCATTACATAGTTTCAAAACTGCGTAATAGAAAGAAAGTTTTATCTATGAAAGATGAATAGACGTATCTATCACAAAGCATTTCAACAGAAAGCTTCTTTCCGGTTTTTGTCTGAGAATACTTCTTTTTTCACCATAGCTGTCCGTATACACGCGAATGTCACCTGGTAGCTTTTTCTCCAAAGGGGATTCCCCAATCCTCTATGTTAAGAAAAGTATAACTCTGTGAGTGGAATGCACACCTCACAACGCGGCTCCTTGGAAATCTTCTCTCCAGTGTCTATCTAAAGGTATTTCCGTTTTCACCATAAGCCTCAAAGTGCTCCCGAGTATCCCTTAGCTGACTAACTCAAAACAGTCTTAGACTATTTCTCTGTGAAAATAGAAACTTAATTGTGCGAGTCTACTTCACATGACCTAGAGCAGTTTCACTGAGTGTTTCCTTCTGGTTTTTATCGGAGGGTATTTCTTTTTCAGCATATTCTTAATAGTGTTCCCAAATGTCCTTTCTGAGGTTCCACAGAAACAGTGATTTCTAACTGCTGAATCCAAAGAACGATTTAACTCTGCGAGATGAATGCACACATCAAAAAGCAGTTGCTCCGAAAGCTTCTCTCCAGTTTTCTTCGGAAGACGTTTCCTTTCTCACCACAAGCCTCTGGGTGCCACTTAATATCAGTTCACAGTTTCCTCAGAGACAGAGTTGACAAACTGGGCAACATAGTGTAAGCTTTAACTCACTGAAATGAATAAACACATCAGAGAGCATTTTCTTTAAATGCTTCCTTCTGATTTTTATTTCAGGATATTTCACTTTTCACCTTAGTCTCAACACACTGCAAAATATCACTTTTTCGGTTTTACTGGAACAGTGTCCACACAGTGCCTTATGAGAAAAGAGGTAGAAGTCCCTGAGTGGAATGCACACATCTCAAAGCAGTTTTTCAGAATGCTTCTCTCCAGTTTTTATTTGAAGATATATCCTATCTCCCCACAGGCCTGAATGTGCTCCTGAATGCCCCTTCGCAAATCCATGCATGACGCAGTTTCAAAACTGTGTCATTGAAAGAATGTTTTATCCATGTGAGATGAATGGGCATATCTATCACAAAGCCATTTCACAGAAAGCTTCTTTCCAGTTTTTGTCTGAGGGTATTTCCTTTTTCACCTTAGCCGTCCATATACTCCCGAATGTCTCCTGGTAGCTTTTTCTCCAAACGGGATTCGCCAATCCTCCATGAGAAGAAAAGTGTAACTCTGTGAGTGGAATGCACACGTCACAAAGCAGCTCCTCGGAAATCTTCTCTCCAGTATCTATCTGAAGATATTTCCTTTTTCACTGTAAGAATCGAAGCACTCCCGAATATCCGTCGGCTGACTAACTTAAAACAGTGTTAGAATACTGCTCAATGAAAACAGAGGTTTAACTGTGCAAATGCACTTCAATTGACCTAGAGCAGATTCACAGAAAGTTGCCTTCTGTTTTTCATCGGAGGGTATTTCTTTTTCAGCATATTCTTAAGAGCGTTCTCTAATGTCCTTTCTCACGTTCCATAGAAACATTGATTCAAACTGCTCACTCCAAAGAATGATTTAACTCTATGAGATGAATACAAACATCAAAAAGCAGTTGCTCCAAAAAATTCTCTCCAGTTTTCATTGGAAGACATTTCCTTTCTCACCACAAGCCTCCTGTCACCTATTAGTATCCCTTCCCAGATTCCTCAGAGACAGAGTTTCCAAACTGCTCAACGTAGGAAAAGCGTTAACACTCTAAAATGAATGCACACGTCAGAGAGTAGTTTCTTGGAACACTTCTTTCTGGGTTTTATTTCTGGATATTTCATTTTTTGTTATAGTCTTCAAGGCACTGCAAAATATCACTTTTTCAGTTTTACAAGAACAGTTTTCAACACTGCCTTATGAGAAAAGAGGTACCACTCCCTTACTGGAATGCACACATCACAAAGCAGTATCTCAGAAAGCTTCTCTCCAGTTTTTATCTGAAGATATCTCCTATTTCCCCACAGTCCTGAATGTGCTCCCGAATGTCCCCTCGTGAATCCGTCCATGATGCCATTTGAAAACTACTTAATAGAAAGAAAGAGTAACTACGTGAGACGAATAGACATATCTATCACAAAACATTGTCACAGAAATCTTCTTACCAGTTTTTCGTGAGGATACTTTCTTTTTCACCATAGCCGTCCATATACTGCCGAATGCCCTCTGGTAGCCTTTTTTCCTAACGGGATTCCCCAATCCTCTATGACAAGAAAGGTATCACTCTGTGAGTGGAACGCACATGTCACAAAGCAGCTAATCGGAAATCTTCTCTCCAATATATATCTGAAGACATTTCCGTTTTCACCATAAGGCTCAAAGCATTCCCGAGTGTCCCTTAGCTGACTAACCTAAAACAGTGTTAGAATACTGCTCAATGAACAGAAGCTTAATTCTGCGAGTGGACTTCACGTGACCTAGAGCAGTTTCACAGAAAGATTTCTTCAAGTTTTTATCGGAGGGTATTTATTTTTCAGCATATTCGTAAGAGTGTTCCCAAATGTCCTTTCTCAGTTTCCACAGAAACAGTGATTTCAAACTGCTCAATGTAAAGAACGATTTAACTCTATGAGATGAATACGCACATCACAAAGCAGTTGTTCCGAAAGCTTCTCCCAGTTTTCATCAGAAGATTTTTCCTTTCTCATCACAAACCTCCGTGGGCCACTTAATTTCCCTTCACAGATTCCTCAAAGACAGAGTTTCCAAACTGGGCAGCGTAGTGTAAGCTTTAACTCTCTGAAATGAATGCACACGTCTGAGAGAAGTTTCCTGGAACGCTTCTTTCTCGGTTTTATTTCAGGATATTTCACTTTTCGCCATAGTCTTCAAACTGCTGCAAAATATCGCTTTTTCAGATTTACGGGAACAGTGTTTCAAACCTACCTTATGAGAAAAGAGGTATAACTCACTGAGTGGAATGCACACATCACAAAGCAGTTTCTCAGAAAGCTTCTCTACAGCTTTTATCTGAAGAAATCTCCTATTACCCCACATTCCTGAATGTGCTCCCAAATGTCTCTTCGCGAATCCGTCCATGAAACAGTTTCAAAACTGCGTAATAGAAAGAAAGTTTTATGTATGTGAGATGAATAGCCATATTTATCACAAAACAGTTACACAGAAAGCTTCTATCCCGTTTTGTCTGAGGAGATTTCCTTTTTCTCCATAGCCATGCATATACTCCCAAATGTCTCCTGGTAGCGTTTACTCCAAACGGGATTCCTCAATATTATATGAGAATGAAAGTATAACTCTGTGAGTGGAATGCACACATCACAAAGCAGCTCTTCGGAAGTCTTCTCTACAGTATATATCTGAAGATATTTCCATTTTCACGATAGCATCAATGTGCTCCCGAGTATCCCTTCCAGACTAAACAAAAGCAGTGTTAGAATACTGTCCAATAAAAATAGAAGCTTAAATGTGTGAGTGAAATTCACGTGATATAGAGCAGTTTCACAGAAAGTTTCCATCTGGCTTTTATTGGTGGGTTTTGTTTTTTCAGCATATTCTTAAGAGCGTTCCCAAATGTCCTTTCTCAGGTTCCACAGAAACAGTGATTTCAAACTGCTCAATCCAAAGAATAACTTAACTCTATGAGATGAGAACACACATAACAAAGCAGTTGCTCTGAAAGCTTCTCTCCAGTTTTCATCGGAAGACGTTTCCTTTCACACCAGAAACCTCCATGTTCTCCTTAATGTACCTTCACAGATTCCTAAAACACAGAGTTTCCAAGCTGTGCAAACGCTTCCTTCTGGCTTTTACTTCTGGATATTTCACTTTCCACCATAGTCTCCAATGTGCTGTAAAATATCAATTTTTCAGTTTTACAGGAACAGTGTTCAAACACTGCCTTATGAGAAAAAGGTCATAACTCCCTGAGTAGACTGCACACATCACAAAGCAGTTTCCTGGAAAGCTTCTCTCCAGTTTTTATCTGAAAGTATCTCCTATTTCCCCACATCCTGAACGTGCTCCTGAATGTCCCTTCGTGAATCCGTCCATGACGCAGTTTCAAAACTGCTTAATAGAAAGTTTTCTCTATGTGAGATCAATAGACATATCAATCACAAAGTAGTGTCACAGAAAACTTCTTTCCAATTTTTGTCTGAGGATATTTTCTTTCTCATCATAGCATTCCATATACTCCTGAATGTCTGCTGGAAGCGTTTTCTCCTAACGGGATTTCCCAATCCTCTATGAGAAGAAAGGTATAACTCTGTGAGTGGAATGCACACATCACAAAGCAGCTCCTCAGAAATCTTCTCTCCACTATCTATCTGAAGATATTTCCGTTTTCACCATAATCCTCAAAATGCTCTGGAGTTTTCCTTGGCTGACTAACTTGAAACAGTATTAGAATACTGCTCAATGAAGACAGAAGTCTTACTGAGTGTGTAGAATTCACGTGACCTAGGGCAGTTTCACAGAAAGTTTCCAAGTTTCCTTCTGGTTTTTATCGCTGGGTATTACTTTTTTAATGTGTTCTTATTAGTGTTCACAAATGTCCTTTATGAGGAACCACAGAAACAGTGATTTCAAACTGCTCAATCCAAAGAATGATTTTACTCTATGATATGAATACACACATCACAAAGCAGTTGCACCATAATCTTCTCTCTACTTTTCGTTGGAAGATGTTTCCTTCCTCACCACTAGCCTCCGGGCGCCACTTAATATCCCTTCCCAGATTCCTCAAAGACAGAGTTTCCAAACTGATCAACGTAGTGTAATCTTTAACTCTCTGAGTTGAATGCACAGGTCTGAGAGCAGTTTCTTGGAACGCTTCTATCGAGGTTTTATTTCAGGATATTTCACTTTTCGCCATAGTGTTCAAGGTGCTACAAAATATCACTTTCTCTGGTTTACAGGAACAGTGTTCAAACACTGCCTTATGAGAAAAGTGGTATAACACCCTGAGTGGAATGAACACATCAAAAAGCAGTTTCTCAGAAATCTTCTCTCCAGTTTTTATCTGGAGATATTGCCTATTTCCCCACAGTCTGGAATGTGCCCCCCAATGTCCCTTTGTGAATCCATCCGTGACGGAATTTCAAAACTACGTAATAGACAGAAAAGTTATCTGTGTGAGATGAATAGATGTATCTATCACAAAGCAGTTTCACAGAAAGCTTCCTTCCAGTTTTTGTCTGTAGATACTTCCTGTTTCATCGTAGCCATCCATATACATCTGAATGCCCCCTGGTAGCCTTTTCTTCAAACGGCATTCCCCATTCACCTATGAGAAGAAAGGTATAATTCTTTGAGTGGGAAACACACGTGACAAAGCAGCTCCCTGGAAATCATCTCTCCAGTGTCGATCTGAAGATTTTTCCATCTTCACCGTAAGCCTCAAAGTGCTCCTGAGAATCCCTTAGCTGACTAACCTAAAAGAGTGTTAGAATACTGCTCAATGACAACAGAAGCTTAACTGTGTGAATGGAATTCACGTGACCTAGAGCAGTTTCACAGAAAGTTTCCATCTGGTTTTTATCAGTGGGTTTTGTTTTTTCAACATATTCTTATGAACGTTCCCAATGTCCTTTCTCAGATTCCACAGAAACAGTGATTTCAAACTGCTCAATCCAAAGAATAACTTAACTCTATGAGATGAGAACACACATCACAAAGCAGTTGCTCCAAAAGCTTCTCTCCAGTTTTGAAGGGAAGACATTTCCTTTTACATGAGAAACCTCTGTGCACACCTTAATATCCCTTCACAGAATCCTCAAAGACAGAGTTTCCAAACTGGGCAACGTAGTGTAAGCTTTAACTCTGAAGCAAATGCACACGTTCGAGAGCAGTTTCTTGGAAAGCTTCATTCTGGGTTTTGTTTCTGGATATTTCACTTTTCACCATAGTCTTCAATGCACGGCAAAATATCACTGTTTCAGCTTTACAGGAACAGTGTTCAATCACTGCCTTATGTGAAAAGAGGCATAACTCCTTGAGTGGAATGCACACATCACAAAGTGTCTCTCAGAAAGCTTCTCTCCAGTTTTTATCTGAAGGTATCTTCTATTTCCCCCAGACCTGAATGTGCTGCAGAATGTCCCTTCTCGAATCCATCCATGATGCAGTTTCAAAACTGCGTAATGGAAAGAAAGTTTTATCTATGTGAGATGATAGACATATCTATCCCAAAGCAGTTTCACAGAAAGCTTCTTGCTAGTATTTGTCTGAGGATATTTTATTTTTCACCATAGCCGTCCATGTACTCCCGAATGTCCCCTTATTGCTTTTTCTCCAAATGTGATTCCCCTATCCTCTATGAGAATAAAAGTATAATTCTGTGAGTGGAATGCACATGTCACAAATCAGCTCCTTGGAAATCTTCTGTCCAGTATATATTTGAAGATATTTCCATTTTAACAGAAGCCTCGAAGCACTCCTGAGTATCCCTTAGCTGAGTAAACTACAACAGTGTTAGAATACTGCTCAATGAAAATAGAGGCTTAACTGTGTGAGTGGAATTCGCATGACACAGAGAAGTTTCACAGAAAGTTTTCTTCTGCTTTTTATCGGAAGCTATTTCTTGTCAGCATATTTTTAAGAGCGTTTCCAAATATCCTTTCTCAGGTTCCACAGAAAGAGTGATTCCAAACTGCTCAATCCGAGGAATGATTTACCTCTATGAGCTAAAAACACAGATCACAGGCAGTTGTTCAGAAGTCTTCTCTCCAGTTTTCAACGGAAGACGTTTCCTTGCTTGACACAGGAGTGCAGTCACCTCTTAATCTCCCTTCGCAAAAACCTCAAAGACAGATTTTGCAAGCTGCGTAATGTAAAGAAAGCTTTATCTAGGTGAGATGAATACACATAGCACAGAGCAGTTTCACAGAAAGCTTCTATCCAGTTTTCATCTGAAGATATCTCCTTTTCCCCCACAGGCCTGAATGTGCTCCCGAATGTCCCTTCGCGAATCCATCCATGATGCAGTTTCAAAACTGCATCATAAATAGCAAGTTTTATCTATGTGAAAAGAATAGACATATCTATCACAAAACAGTTTAACAGAAAGTTTATTTCCAGTTTTTGTCTGAGGATGTTTCCTTTTTCACCATAGCCGTCTGTATACTCCCGAAAGTCCCCTGATAGCTTCTTCTCCAAACAGGATTCTCCAATCGTCTATGAGAAGAAAAGTATAACTCTGTGAGTGGAATGCACACATCACAAACCAGCTCCTCGGAAATCTTCTCTTCAGTATCTATCTGAATATATTTCCTCTTTCATCGTCAGCCTCAAAACGCTCCTGAGTATCCCTTAGCTGACAAACGTAAACAGTGTTTGAATTCTGCTCAATGAAAACAGAAGCTTAACTGTGCGAGTGGAATTCACGTGACCTAGAGCAGTTTCACAGAAAGTTTCCTTCTGGTTTTTATCGGAGGATATTTCTTTTTTTAGCATATTCTTAAGAGCATTCCCAAATCTCTTTTCTCAGGTTCCACAGAAACAGTGATTTCAAACTGCTCAATCCAAAGTATGATTTAAATCTATGAGACGATTACACACATCACAATGCGGTTCTTTCAAAAGCTTCTCTCAAATTTTCAATGGAAGATGTTTCCTTTCTCACTACAAGCCTACAGGCGCCACTTAATATCCCTTCACAGATTCCTTAAAGACAGAGTTTCCAAACTGGGCAACGTAGTGTAAGCATTAACTCTCTGAAATGAATGCACACCTCTCAGAGCAGTTTCCTGGAACGCTTCTTTCTGTTTTTATTTCAGGATATTTCACATTTCTCTGTAGTCTTCAAAGCACTGCAAAATATCACTTTCTCAGTTTTACAGGAAAAGTGTTCAAATACTGCCTTATGAGAAAAGAGGTATAACTCCCTGAGTGGAATGTACACCACACAAAGGAGTTTCTCAGAAAGCTTCTCTTCAGTTTTTATCTGAATATATCTCCTATTTCCCCACAGGTGTGAATGTGCTCCTGAATGTCCCTTCACGAATCCATTTTTGACACAGTTTCAAAACAGCATAATAGAAAGAAAGTTTTATCTGTGTGAGATGAATAGACATATTTATCACAAAGCAGTTTCACCGAAAGCTTCTTTCCAGTTTTTCTCTCAAGATATTTCCTTTTTCACCATAGCCGACCATATAATCCCAAATGTCCCCTGGTAACTTTCTCTGCAAATAAGATTCCTAAATCCTCTATGAGAAGAAAAGTATAACTCTCTGAGTGGAATGTACACATCACAAAGCAGCTTCTCAGAAATCTACTCTTCAGTATCTATCTGAAGATATTTCTGTTTTCACCATAAGCCTCAAAACACTCCCGAGTATTCCCTAGCTGACTAACCTGAAGCAGTGGTAGAATACTGCTCAATGAAAACAGAAGCTTAACTGTGTGAGTCGAATTCAAGTGATGTAGAGCAGTTTCACAGTAAGTTTCCTTCTGGTTTTTATCCGAGGGTATATGTTTTTCAGCATATTCTTAAGAGCGTTCCCAAATGTCTTTTCTCAGGTTCCACAGAAACAGTGATTTCAGACTGCTAAATCCACAGAATAATTAAAATCTATGAGATGAATACACACATCACAAGGCAGTTGCTCTGAAAGCTTCCCTCCAGTTTTCATCGGAAGATGTTTCCTTTCTCACCACAAGCCTCCAGTCACCCCTTAATATCCTTTCACAGATTCCTCAAAGACAGAGTTTCCAAATTGGGCAACGTAGTGTGAGCTTTGACTCTCTGACGTGAATGCACATGTCAGAGAGCAGTTTCTTGGAATGCTTCTTTCTGTGTTTTATTTAATGATATTTCACTTTTCTCCATAGTCTTTAATGTGCTGCAAAATATCACCTTTTCAGTTTTACAGGAACAGTGTTCAAACACTTCCTTATGAGAAAAGAGGTATAAGTCCCTGAGTGGAATGCACACATCACAAAGCAGTTTCTCAGAAATCTTCTCTCCCGTTTTTATCTCAAGGCATGTCCTATTTCCCCACAGGCCTGAATGTGCTCCCGAAAGTCCCTTCATGAATCCGTCCATGATGCAGTTTCAAAACTGCATAATAGAAAGAAAGCTTTATCTGTGTGAGATGAGTAGACATATCTATCCCAAAGCCGTTTCACAGAAAGCTTCCTTCCAGTTTTTGTCTGAGGATATTTCTTTTTTCACCATAACCGTCCATTTACTCTGGTATGTTCCCAGCTAGCTTCTTCTCCAAATGAGATTCTCCAATTGTCTGTGAGAAGAAAAGTATAACTCTGTGAGTGGAATGCACATGTCAAAAAGCAGCTCCTCAGAAATCTTCTCGCCATTATCCAACTGAAGATATTTCCTTCATCACCGTAAGCCTCAAAGCACTCCCGAGTATCCCTTACTGGACTAACCTAAAACAGTGTTAGAGTACTGCTCAATGAAAACAAAAGCTTAACTGTGTGAGTGGAATTCACGTGACCTAGTACAGTTTCACAGAAAGTTTCCTTCTGGTTTTTATCGGAGGGTATTTCTTCATCAGCATATTCTTGAGAGCATTCCGAAATGTCCTATCTCAAGTTCCACAGAAGCAGTGATTCCACACTGCTGAATCCAAAGAATGATTTAACCCTATGAGATGAATACACACATCCAAAACAGTTGCTCCGAAAGCTTCTCTCCAGTTTTCATTGGAAGACGTTTCCTTTCCTCCCACAAGCCTCCAGGTGCCACTTAATATCCATTCACAGATTCCTCAAAGACAGAGTTTCCAAACACGACAACGTAGTGTAAGTTTTACTTCTCTTAAATGAATGCACACGTCAGAAAGCAGTTTCTTGCCACGCTTCTCTATGAGTTTTATTTCAGGACATTTCACTTTTCACCATAGTCTTCAAAGCACTGCAAAATATCACTTTTTCAGGTTTACAGAAACTGTGTTCATACCTGCCTTATGAGAAAAGTGGTAAAACTCCCTCCGTGGAATGCACACATCACAAAGCCATTTCTCAGAAAGCTTCTTTCCAGTTTTTATCTGAAGATGTCTCCTATTTCCCCACAGTGTGGAATGTGCTCCTGAATGTCCCCTCGTAAATCCATCCATGACGCAGTTTCTAAACTGCATAATAGAAAGAAAATTTTATCTATGTGAGATGAATAGACGTAACTATCACAAAGCAGTTTCACAGGAAGCTTTTTCCAGTTTTTGTCAGAGAATATTTCCTTTTTCACCACAGCCATCCATATACTCACGAATGTCCCCTGGTAGCTTTTTCTCCAAACGGGATTCCCCAATCATCTATGAGAAGAAAAGTATAACTCTGTGAGTGGAATGCACACGACACAAGCAGCTCCTTGGAAATCTTCTCTCCAGTATCTATCTGAAAATATTTCTGTTTTCACCAGAAGCCTGAAAGCGCTCCCAAGTATCCCTTAGCTGAATAATGAAAAACAGTGTTAGAATACTGCTCAATGAAAACAGAACCTTAACTGTGCGAGTGCAATTCACGTGACCTAGAGCAGTTTCACAGAAAGTTTCCTTCTGGTTTTTATTGGAGGGTATTTCTCCTTCAGCATATTCTTAAGAGTGTTCCCAAATGTCCTTTCTCAGCTTCCACAGAAAGAGTAATTTCTAACTGCTCAAACCAAAAAATGATTTAACTTTATGAGATGAATGCACACATGACAAAGCAATTGCTCTGAAACCTTCCCTCCAGTTTTCATCGGAAGACCTTTCCTTTCTCAACACAAGCCTCCGGGCGCCACTTAATATCAGTTCACAAATTCCTCAGACAGAGTTGTCAAACTGGGCAACGTAGAGTAAGTTTTAAATCTCTGAAATGAATGCACAAGTCAGAGAGCAGTATCTCGAATGCTTCTTTCTGGGTTTTATTTCAGGATATTTCACTTTTTGCCATAGTCTTCAAAGCGCTGTAAAATATCACTTTTTCAGTTTTATAGAAACAGTTTTCAAACACTGCCTTATGAGAAAAGAGGTATAACTCACTTAGTGCAAGGCACCCATCACAAAGCAGTTTCTCAGAAAGCTTCTCTCTAGTTTTTATCTGAAGATATCTCCTCTTTCCCCACAGGCCTGAATGCCTCCCGACTGTCCACTCGCGAATCCGTCCATCACACAGTTTCAAAACTGCGTAATAGAAGGAAAGTTTTATCTATGTGAGATGAATAGACATATCTATCACAAAGCAGTTTCACAGAAACTTCTTTCCAGTTCTTGTCTGAGGATATTTCCTTTTTCACTGTAGCCATCCATATACTCCCTAATGCCCCCTGGTAGCTTTTTTTCCAAATGGGATTCCTTAATCCTCTCTGAGAAGGAACGTATAACTCTGTGAGTGGAATGTACATATCACGAAGCAGCTCCTCGGACATCGTCTCTCCAGTACCTCTCTGAAGATATTTCCACTTTCACCATAAGCCTCAAAGCACTCCCCAGTATTCCTTAGCTGACTAAGCAAAAACAGTGTTAGAATACTGCCCAATGAAAATAGAAGCTTAACTGTGTGACTGGAATTCACGTGACCTAGAGCAGTTTCACAGAAATTTTCCTTCTGGTTTTCATCGGTGGGTATTTCTTGTTCAGCATATTCTGAAGAGCATTCCCAAATGTCCTTTCTCAGATTCCACAAACACAGTGATTTCAAACTGCTCAATCCAAAGAATGATTTAACTCTATGAGATGAATACACAAATCCCAAAGCAGTTGCTCCGAAAGCCTCTCCAGTTTTCATCGGAAGACGTTTCCTTTCTCACCACAGGCCTCCAGGCACACTAAATATCCCTTCACAGATTCGTCAAAGACAGACTTTCCAAACAGTATACGTCCAAACGTTATAGACGTAGTATAAGCTTTAACTCTCCGAAATGAATGCACATGTCAGAGAGCAGTTTCTTGGAATGCTGCTTTCAGGGCTTTATTTCGGGATATTTCACTTTTCAACATAGACATCAAAGTGCTGCAAAATATAACGTTTTCAGTTTTACAGGAACAGTGTTCAAACACTGCCTTATGAGAAAAGGGCTATAACTCACAGGGCTATAACTCACTGAGTGGAATGCACACATCACAAAACAGTTTCTCAGAAAGCTCATCTCCACTTTTTTTTGGACGATGTCTCCTATTTCCCCACAGGCCTGAATGCTCTCCCGAAGGTCCCATCCTGAATCCTTCCATGATGAAGTTTCAAATCTGTGTAATAGAAAGAAAGTTTTATCTATGTGTGATGAATAGACATATCTATCACAAAGCAGTTTCACAGAAAGCTTCTTCCCAGTTTTTGTGTGAGGAGATTTTCTTTTTCACAGAATGTGTCCGTATACTCCCGAATGTCCCCTGGTAGCTTTTTCTGCAAACAGGATTCAACAATCCTCTATGAGAAAAAAGTATACCTCTGTGAGTGGAATGCACACGTCACAAAGCAGCTCCTTGGAAATTCTCTCTCCAGTATCTAGCTGAAGATATTTCCATTTTCACTGTAAGCCTCAAAGTGCTTCCGAGTATCCCTTAGCTGAATAACCAAAAACAGTGTTAGAATACTGCTCAATGAAAACGGAAGCTTAACAGTGCGAGTGGAAATCAAGTGACCTAATGCAGTTTCACAGAAAGATTTTTTTCTGGTTTTTATCCTAGAGTGTTACTTTTACAGCATATTCTTGAGAGCGTTCCCAAATGTCCTTTCTGAGGTTCCACAGAAACAGTGCTTTCAAACTACTCAATCAAAAAAATAATTTAACTCTATGAGATGAATACACACAACACAAAGCAGTTGCTCTGAAAACTTCTCTCCAGTTTTCATCACAAGATGTTTCCTTTCTCACCACAAGCCTCCGGGCGCCACCTAATATCCCTTTACCGATTTCTCAAAGACACAGATTCCAAACTGAGCAATGTACTGTAAGCCCTAACACTCTGAAATAAGTGCGCACGTCAGAGAGCAGTTTCTTGGAACGCTTTTTTCACGGTTTTATTTCAGGATATTTCACTTTTTGCCATTGTCTTCAATACGTTGCAAAATATCACCTTTTCAGTTTTACAGGAACAGTGTTCAAACAACACCTTTTGAGAAAAGAGTAAAACTCACTGAGTGGAATGCACCCACCACAAAGCAGTTTCTCAGAAAGCTTCTCTCCTGTTTTTATCTGAAGATATCTACTATTTTGCCCCAGGCCTGAATGTGCTCCCAAATGTCCCTTCACGAATCCGTCCATGACGCAGTTTCAAAACTGCATAATACAAAGAAAGTTTTATCTATGTGAAATGAATAGACATATCTATCATAAAGCAGTTTCAAAGAAAGCTTCTTTCCAGTTTTTGTCCGAGGAGATTTCCTTTTTCACCATTGCCATCCATATAATCCCGAATGTCCCCTGGTAGTTTTTTCTCCACGTGGGATTCTCCAATCTTCTATGAGAAGAAAAGTATTATTCTGTGAGTGGAATGCATACGTCACAAAGTAGGACCTCTGAAATCTTCTCTCCAGTATCTATCTGAAGATATTTCCATCACCATAAGCCTCAAAGTGCTCCCAAATATCCCTTAGCTGTGTAAGCTAAAAGAGTGTTAGAATACTAATCAATGAAAACGTAAGCTTAACTGTGTGACTAGACTTCACGTGACGTAGAGTAGTTTCACAGACAATTTCCATCTGGTTTTTATCAAAGGGTATTTCTTTTTCAGCATATTCTTAAGAGTATTCGCAAATGTCCTCCTTCAGGTTCCACAGATATAGTGATTTCAAACTGCTCAATCCACAGAATGATCTAACTCTCTGAGATGAATACAGAAATCACAAACCAGTTGCTCCAAAAGCCTCTCCAGTTTTCATCGGAAGACGTTTCCTTTCTCACCA
>NW_012099299.1:257513-269091 GCF_000951045.1 Mandrillus leucophaeus
TCCATGACGCAGTCTCAAAACTGCATAATACAAAGAAGGTTTTATCTATGTGAGATGAATACATATATATATATCACAATGCAGTTTCACAGAACGTGTCTTTCCAGTTTTTGTCTCAGGATAATTCCTTTTTCACCATAGCCATCCAAATACCCCCAAATGTACCCTGGTAGCTTTTTCTCCAACCGAGATTCCTCAAACCTCTATGAGAAGAAAAGTGTAACTCTGTGAGTGGAATGCACACGTCACAAAGTAGCTCCACGGAAATCTTCTCTCCAGTATCTATCTGAAGATATTTCCATTTTCACTGAAGCCTCAAAACGCTCCCGAGAATCCCTTAAATGACTAACCTAAAATAGTGTTAGAATACTGCTCAATGAAAACAGAAACTTAACTGTGAGAGTGAACTTCACGTGACCTAGAGCACTTTCACAGAAAGTTTCCTTCTGGTTGTTATCGGAGGGTATTTCTTTTTCAGCATATTTTTAAGGGCGTTCCCAAATGTCCTTTCTCAGTTTCCACTGAAACAGTGATTTCAAGCTGCTCAATCCAAAGAATGATTTAACTCTATGAGATGAATATACACATCACAAGTCAGTTGCTGCAAAAGCCTCTCTCCTGTTTTCATCAAAAGACGTTTCCTTTGTCACCACAAGCCTTCCAGTGCCATTAAATAGCTCTTCACAGATTCCTCAAAGACAGAGTTTCCAAACTGGACAACCTAGTGTAAGCTTTAACTCTCTGAAATAAATGCACACCTCAGAGAATAGTTTCTTGGAACGCTTCTTTCAGGGTTTTGTTTCGGGATATTTCACTTTTCTATATAGACTTCAAAGCACTGCAAAATATCACGTTTTCAGTTTTACAGGAACAGTGTTAAAGCACTGCCTTGTGAGAAACGAGGTATAAGTCCCTGAGTGGAATGTACACATCACAAAGCAGTTTATCAGAAAGCATCTCTCCAGTTTTTAGCTGAAGATATTTCCAATGTCCCCACAGGCCTGAATGTGCTCCCGAAATTCCCTTCACTAATCCATCCACGACGCAGTTTCAATACTGCGTAATAGAAAGGAAATTTTATCTATGTGAGATGAATAGACATATCTTTTCCAAAGAAGTTTCACAAAAAACTTCTTTCCAGTTTGTCTGACCATATTTCCTTTTTCACCATAGCAGTCCATATACTCCCGAATGTCCCCTGGAGCGTTTTCTCCAAACTGGATACCCCAATACTCTATGAGAAGAAAAGTATAACTCTGTGAGTGGAATGCACACGTAAAAAGCTGTGTTAGAATACAGCTCAATGAACACAGAAGCTTAACTTTGTGAGTGAACTTCACGTGACCTAAAGTAGTTTCCCAGAAAGATTCCTTCTGGTTTTTATTGCATTGTATTTCTTTTTCAGCAAACTCTTAAGAGTGTTCCCAAATGTCTTTTCTCAGGTTCCACAGAAACAGTCTCTGGGTACCACCTTATATCAGTTCGCAGATTTCTCAAAGGTAGAGATTCCAAACTGCTCAATACAAAGAATGATTTAACTCTATGGGATGTATACACACAACGCAAAGCAGTTGCCCCAAAATCTTCTTTCCAGTTTTCATCAGAAGACGTTTCTTTTCTCAGAACAAGCCTCCAGGTGCCACTTAATATCCCTTCACAGATTCTTCAAAGAGAGAGTTTCCAAACTGGGCAACTTAGTGTAAGCTTTAGCTCTCTGAAATGAATGCACACGTCAGAGAGCAGTTTCTTTGAACGTTTCTTTCTGGGTTTTATTTGCCGGATATTTCACTTTTCGCCGTAGTCTTCAATGTGCTGCAAAATATCACATTTTCAGATTTACAGGAACAGTGTTCAAACACTGTCTTATGAGAAAAGAGGTACAACTTACTCAGTGGAGTGCACACATCACAAAACGCTTTCTCAGAAAACTTCTCTCCAGTTGTTATCTGAAGATATCTCCTATTTCCCCACAGGACTACATGTACTCCCAAATGTCTCTTCGCTAATGCGTCCATGATTCCTTTTCACCATAGCCATCCATACACTCCCGAATGTCACCTGGTAGCTTTTTCTCCAAGCGGGATTCCCCAATCTTCTATGAGAAGAAAATTATATCTCTGTGAGTGGAATGCACAAAGTAGCTCCAAGGAAATCTTCTCTCCAGTATCTATCTGAAGATATTTCCATTTTCACTGAAGCTACGAAGCGCTCCTGAGAATCTCTTTGCTGACTAACCTAAAACACTGTTAGAATACTGCACAATGAAATAGAATCTTAACTGTGTGACTGAAATTCACGTGACCTATAGGAGTTTCAGAGAGAGTTTCCTTCTGGTTTTCATCAGAAGGCATTTCTATTTCAGCATATTCTTAAGAGTGTTCCCAAATGTCCTTTCTCAGGTTCCACAGAAACAGTAATTTCAAACTGCTCAATCGAAAAATGATTTAACTCTATGCGATGAATACAAACATCACAAAGCAGCTGCCCTGTTTTCAGGTTTACAGGAACAGTGTTCAAACACTGCCTTATGAGAAAGAGGTACAAGTCCTTGACTGGAATGCTCACATCACAAAGCAGTTTCTCAGAAAGCTTCTCTCCAGTTTTTATCTGAAGATATTTCTTATTTCCCCACATTCCTGTATATGCTCCCGAATGTCCCTTCGTGAATCCGTCCATGACGTAGTTTCAAAACTGTGTAATAGAAACAAGGTTTAATCTATGTAAGATGAATAGACATATCTATCACAAAGCAGTTTCACAGAATGCTTCTTTCCAGTTTATCTGAGGATATTTCCTTCTTCACCGTAGCTGACCATATGTTCCCAAATGTCCCTTGGTAGCTTTTCTTCAAACGGGATTCCTCAGTCCTCTATGAGATGAAAAGTATAACTTTGTGAGTGGAATGCACACACCACAAAGCAGCTCCTCGGAAATGTTCTCTCCAGTATCTATGTAAAGATAGTTCTGCTTTCACTGTAAGCCTCAAAGCATTCCCGAGTATCCCTTGGCTGACTAACTTATAACAGTGTTAGAATAGTGCTCTATGAAAACAGAAACTCAACTGTGTGAGTGGACTTCACGTGACCTAGAGAAATTTAACAGAAAGGTTCCTTCTGGTTTTTACTGGAAGGTATTTCTTTTTCAGCATATTCTTCAGAGCGATCCCAAATGTCCTTTCTAAGATTCCACAGAAACAGTGATTTCAAACTGCTCAATCCAAAGACTGATTTATCTTTATGAGATGAATACACGCATCACAAGGCAGCTGCTCCGAAAGCTTCTCTCCAGTTTTCATTGGAAGACATTTCCTTTCTCACCACAGGCCTCCAGGCGCCACTTAATATCCTTTCACAGATACCTCAAAGACAGAGATTCCAAACTGGACAACGTAACGTAAGCTTTAACTCTCTGAAATGAATGCACACGTCAGACAGCAGTTTCTTTGAACGATTCTTTCTGCGGATTATTTCAGGATATTCAACTTTCCACCATAGTCTTCAATGCACTGCAAAATATCACTTTTTCAGTTTGACAGAAACAGTGTTCAAACACTGCCTTATTTGAAAGAGGTATAAGTCCTTGACTGGAATGCTCACATCACAAAGCAGTTTCTCAGAAATCTTCTCTCCAGTTTTTATCTCAAGAATTTTCCTATTTCCCCATGGGCCTGAATGTGCTCCTGAATGTCCCTTCGCAAATTCGTCCATGATGCAGTTTCAAAACTGCGTAATAGAAGTAAAGCTTTATCTATGTCAGATGAATAGACACATCTATCCCAAAACAGTTTCACAGAAAGCTTCTTTCCAGTTTTGGTCTGAGGCTACATCATTTTTCACCACAGAAGTCCATATATTGCCGAATGTCCCCTGGTAACGTTTTCTTAAAAAAAGGATTCATCAATCCTCTATGAGAAGAAAGGTATAACTCTGTGAGTGATACGCACATGTCACAAAGCAGCTCCTCGGAAATCTTATCTCTGGTATCAATCTGAAGATATCTCCGTTTTCACGGTAGACCTCCAAGCGCTAATGAGTATTCCTTAGCTGACTAACCTAAAACAGTGTTTGAATACTGCTCACCAAAACAGAAGCTTAACTGTTCGAGTGAAATTCACGTGACCTAGAGCAGTTTACTAGAAATTTTCCTTCTGGCTTCTATCGGAGGGTATTACTTTGTCTTTATATTCCTAAGAGCGTTCCCAAATTTCCTTTCTCAGTTTCCACAGAAACAGTGATTTCAAACTGCTGAATCCAAAGAATAATTTAACTCTATGAGATGAATACACACATCACAAAGCAGTTGCTCCGAAAGTTTCTCTCCAGTTTTCGTTGGAAGACTTTTCCTTTCTCACAACAAGCCTCCTTTCGCCACTTAATATACCCTCAGAGAATCCTCAAAGACGGATTTTCCAAACTTTGCAACGTACTGTAAGCTTTAACTCTCTGAAATGAATGCACACGTCAAAGAGCAGTTTCTTGGAACACTTCTTTCTGAATTTTATTTCAGGATATGCCACTTTTCGCCATAGTCTTCAATGCAGTGCAAAATATCACTTATTCAGATTTACAGGAACAGTGTTCAAACACTGCCTTATGAGAAAAGAGGCAAAACTCCCTGAGTGGATTGCACACATCACAAAGCAGTTTCTCCAAAAGCTTCTCTTCTGTTTTTATCTGAAGATATCTCGTATATCCCCACTGGCCTGAATGTGCTTCTGAATGTCCCTTGTCTAATTTGACCATGATGCATTTTCAAAACTGCATAAAAGAAACAAAGATTTAGCTATGTGAGATGAATAGACCACTTTATCACAAAGCAGTGTTACAGAAAGTTTCTTTCCAGGTTTTGTCTGAGGATATTTCCTTTTTAACCACGGCCATTCACATCCTCGTGAATGTCCCCTAGTAGCTTTTTCTCCAGACGGGATTACCCAATCCTCTATGAGAAGAAAAGTATAACTCTGTGAGTGGAATGCACATGTCACAAAGCAGCTCCTTGGAAATCTTCTCTCCAGTATCTATCTGAAGATATTCCCATTTTCACCATAAGCCTCAAAGGGCTCACGAGTATCCCTTAGCTGACTAACCTAAAACAGTGTGAGAATACTGATAAATGAAAACAGAAGCTTAACTGTGTGAGTGGACGTTATGTGACCTAGAGCAGTTTCACAGAAAGTTTCCTTCTGGTTTTTATGAAAGGGCATTTCTTTTTCCACATATTCTTAAGAGCGTTCCCAAATGACCTTTGGCAGGCTCCAAAGAAACAGTGATTTCAAACTTCTCAATCCAAAGAATGATTAAACTCTGTGAGTTGAAAACACACATCACAAAACAGTTGCTCCAAAAGCTTCTCTTCAGTTTTCATCAGAAGACGTTTCCTTTCTCACCACAAGCCTCCAGTGGCACTAAATATCTCTTCACAGATTCCTCAAAGACAGAATTTCCAAACTGAGCAATGCAGTATAAGCTTTAACTCTCTCAAATGAATGCACATGTTAGAGACCAGTTTCTTGGAACATTTCTTTCAGGGTTTTATTTCAGGATATTTCACTTTTCGACACAGACTTCAATGCGCTGCAAAATATCATGTTTTCAGTTTTACAGGAACAGTGTTCAAACACTGCCTGATGAGAAACGAGGTATAAGTCCCTGAGTGGAATGCACACATCAAAAAGCAGTTTCTCAAAAAGCTTCTCTCCAGTTTTTATCTGAAGATATCTCTTATTTCCCCATAGGCCTGAATGTGCTCCCGAATGTCCCTTTGCTAATCCGTCCATGATGCAGTTTCAAAACTTCGTAATAGAAAGAACGTTTTATCTATGTGAGATGAATAGACGTATCTAACACAAAGCACTTTCACAGAAAGCTTCTTTCCAGTTTTTGTCTGAGGATATTTCCTTTTCACTGTAGCCGTCCATATACTCCTGAATGCCCTCTGGTGGCTTTTTCTCCAAACGGGATTCCCTAATCCTCTCTGAGAAGGAATGTATAACTCTGTGAGTGGAATGCACACTTCACAAAGAAGCTCCTCGGAGCTCTTCTCTCCAGTACCAGTCTGAAGATATTTCCACTTTCACCATAAGCCTCAAAGTGCTCCTGAGTATTCCTTAGGTGACTAAGCAAAAACAGTGTTAGAATACTGCTCATGAAAATAGAAGCTTAACTGTGTGAGTGAAATTAATGTAGTCTAGAGCAGTTTCACAAAAAGTTTCCTTCTACTTTATCGAAGGGTATTTCTTTTTCATCATATTCTTAAAAGCGTTCCCAAGTGTCCTTTCTTAGGTTGCAAAGAAACAGTGATTTCAAACTGCTCAAACCAAAGAATGATTTAACACTATGAGATGAATACACACATCACAAAGATGCTGCTCTGAAAGATTCTCTCCAATTTTCATCGGAAGATGCTTCCTTTCTCACCACAAGACTCCGGGCGCCACTTAATATCCCTTCACAGATTCCTCAAAGACAGAGTTTCCAAACAGGGCATCGTAGTGTAAGCTGTAGCTCTCTGAAATGAATGGACACGTCAGAGAGCAGTTTCTTGGAAAGCTTCTTTCTTGGTTTTATTTCATGATAATTCTCTTTTCACCATAGTCTTCAATGTACTGCAAATTATCACGTTTTCAGTTTTACAGAACAGTGTTCAAACACTGCCTTATGAGAAAAGGGGTATGACTCCCTTAGTGGAATGCACACGTCACAAAGCAGTTTCACAGAAAGCCTCTCTCCAGTTTTTGTCTGAAGATATTTCCTATTTCCCCACAGGCCTGAATTTCTCGCGAATGACCCTTCATGAATCCCTCCAAGATGCAGTTTCAAAATTGCGTAATAGAAGGAAAATTTTATGTATATGAGACCAACAGACATATCTATCACAAAGAAGTTTCACAGAAAGCTTTTCCCAGTTTTGACTCAGGATATTTTCTTTTTCACCATAGCTGTCCATATACTCCCGAATGTCTCCTGGTACCCTTTTCTCCAAACGGTATTCCCCAATCCTCTATGAGAATAAAAGTATACTCTGTGAGTGGAATGCACACGTCACAAAGCAGCTCCTCGGAAATCTTCTCTCCGTATGTATCTGAAGATATTTCCGTTTTCACAGGAATCCTCAAAGCGCTCCGGAGTATCCCTTAGCTGACTAACCTAAAACAGTGTTAGAATACTACTCAATGAATACAGAAGCTTAACTGTGCGAGTTGAATTCCCATGACCTAATGCAGTCTCCCAGAAATTTTCCTTCTGGTTTTTATAGGAGGGTATTTCTTTCTCAGCATATTCCTAAGAGCGTTCCTAAATGTCCTTTCTCAGGTTCCATGGAAACAGTGATTTCAAACTCCTCAATTAAAGGAATGATTTATCTCTATGAGATGAATACACACATCATAAAGTAGTTGCTCAGAAAGCTTCTCTACGTTTTCATCGGAAGGCAATTCGTTTCTCACCACAAACCTCTGTGCAAAATTTAATATCCCTTCAGAGATTCCTAAAAGACAGAGTTTCCAAACTGGGCAATGTAGTGTAAGTTTTAATTCTCTGAAATGAATGATAATGTCAGAGAGCAGTTTCTTGGAATGCTTCTTTCTGGGTTTTATTTCAAATATTTCCCTTTTCACCATAGAGTTCAATATGCTGCCAAATATCACTTTTTCGTTTTTACAGGAACAGTGTTCAAACACTGCAAAATGAGAAAAGAGATATAACTTACTATGTGGAATGCACACATCACAAAGCAGTTTTTCAGAATGCTTCTCTCCAGTTTTTATCTGAAGATATCTCATTTTCCCTACAGACTTGAGTGTGCTCCCAAATATCCCTTCAGGAATCTGTCCATGACACAGTTTCAAAACTGCGTAATAGGAAGTAAGTTTTATCTATGTGAGATGAATAGGCATATCTATCACAAAACAGTTTCAAAGAATGCTTCTTTCTTTTTTTTTTCTGAGGATATATCTCTTTTCACCATAGATATCCATATAATACTGAATATCCCCTGATAGCTTTTTCTTCAAATCGGATTCCCCAATCCTCTATCAGAAGAAAAGTATAACTCTGTGAATGGAATGCACATGTCACAAAGAAGATCCACGGAAATCTCCTCTCCAGGATCTGTCTGAAGATATTTCTGCTTCCACCGTAAGCCTAAAAGTGCTCCCGTGTATCCCTTAGCTGACTAACCTAAAAAAGTGTTAGAATACTGCTCAATGAAAACAGAAGCTCAACTCTGGGAGTGGACTTCAAGTTACTTAGAACACTTTCACAAAATGTTTCCTTCTTGTTTTTATCGGAGGGTATTTCTTTTTCAGCATATTCTTAAGAGCGTTCCTAAATGTCTTTTCTCAGGTTCCACGGAAACAGTGATTTCAAACTGCTCAATTAAAAGAATGATTTATTTCTATGAGATGAATACACCCATCACAAAGCAGTTGCTTTGAAAGCTTCTCTCCTGCTTTCAGTAGAAGACGTTTCCTTTCTCAAAGCAGCCCTCTGGGATCACATAATATACCTTCACAGATTCCTCAAAGACAGAGTTTCCAAACTGGGCAACGTCATGTAAGCTTTAACCCTCTGAAATGAATGCACATGTCGGAGAGCAGTTTCCTGGAATGCTTCTCTCTGGGTTTTACTTCCGGATATTTCAATTTTCTCTACAGTCTTCAATGTGCTGCAAAATATCACGTTTTGAGTTTTACAGGAACAGTGTTCAAACACTGACTTATGAGAAAAGAGGTAAAACTCCCTGAGTGGAATGCAATTCTTTTTCAGCATATTCTTAAGAGCATTCCCAAATATCCTTTCTCAGGTTCCACAGAAACATTGATTTCAAACTGCTCAAACCAAAGAATGATTTAAATCTATGAGATGAATACACACATCACATGCAGTTCCTCCGAAAGCTTCTCTCCAGTTTTCACAGGAAGATGTTATCTTTCTCACCACAAGCCTCCGGGGACAACCTAATATTCCTTCACAGTTTCCTCAAAGACAGAGTTTCCAAATTGGGCAATGCACTGTAAGCTTCAACTCTTTGAAATGAATGCACAAGTCAGAGAGAAGTTTCATGGAATGCTTCTTTCTGGGTTTTACTTCAGGATATTTCACTTTTCACCAGTCTTCAATGCGCTGTAATATATCACTTTTTCAGGTTTACAGGAACAGTGTTCAAACTCTGCCTTATGAGAAAAGAGGCATATTTCCCTGAGTGGAATGCACACATCACAAAGCAGTTTCTCAGAAAGCTTCTCTCCAGTTTTTAGCTGAAGATATTTCCAATTTCCCTACAAGCTGGAATATGCTCTTGAATGTCCCTTCATGAATCTCTCCATTACGGACTCACAAAACTGCAAAATAGAAAGAAAGTTTTAACAATGGGAGATGAATAGACATATCAAACACAAAGGAGTTTCACAGAAAGCTTCTTTCCAGCTTTTGTCTGAGGATAATTCCTTTTCACCATAGCCGTCCTTATACTCCCGAATGTCCCCTGGTAACCTTTTCTCCAATCCATTACAGAGTCACAGAACTGCAAAAAAGAAAGAATGTTTTAACTATGGGAGATGAATAGACATATCAAACACAAAGAAGTTTCACAGAAAGCTTCTTTCCAGCTTTTTTCTGAGGATATTTCTTTCTTCACCATAGCCATCCTTATACTCCCAAATGTCTCCTGGTGAATTTTTCCCCAATCCTCTATGAGAAAAAAATTAAAAATCTGTGAGTGTAATGCACATTTCACAAAACAGCTCTTTGGATATTTTATCTCTAGTATCTATGTGAAGATATTTCCATTTTCACCATAAGCCTCAAAGCGCTCCCGAGTATCCCTTAGCTAACTAATATAAAACAATGTTAGAATACGGCTCAAAGAAAACAGAAGCTTAACTGTGCGAGTGGACATCACGTGACCTAGAGCAGTTTCCCAGAAAGTTTTCTTCTAGTTTTTATCGAAAGGTATTTCCTTTTCAGCATACTCTTTAGAGCGTTCCCAAATGTCCTTTCTCAGGTTCCACAGAAATAGTGATTTCAAACTGCTCAATCCAAAAAATGATTTAACTCTGTGAGATGAATACACACTTCAAAAAGCAGTTGCTCTGAAAGCTTCTCTCCAGTTTTCATTGAAAGACGTTATCTTTCTCACCACAAGCCTGCAACCGCCACTTAATATCCCTTCACAGATTCCTAAAAGACAGAATTTCCAAACTGGGCAACGTAGTGTAAGCTTTAACTCACTGAAATGAATGAACACGTCAGAGAGCAGTTTTTTGGAAAGTTTCTTCAGAGTTTTATTTCAGGATATTTCACTTTTCGTCATACTCTTCAATGTGCTGCAAAATATCACTTTTCAGTTTTACAGGAACTGTGTTCAAACACTGCCTTATGAGAAAAGAGTTATAACTTCCTGAGTGGAATGCACACATCACAAAGAGTTTCTCAGAAAGCTTCTCTCCAGTTTTCATCTGAAGGTACCTCCTTTTTCCGCACAGCCAGAATGGGCTCCCAAATGTCCGTTCGTGAATGTGTCCATGACGTAGTTTCAAAATTGCGTAATAGAAATAAAGTTTTATCTATGTGAGATGAATAGACATATCTATCACAAAGTAGTGTCACAGAAATCTTCTTTCCACTTTTTGTCTGAGGATATTTCCTTTTTCACCATAGCCATCCATATACTCGTGAATGTGCCCTTGTAGTTTTTTCTCCTAATGGAATTCCTCAATCCTCTTTGAGAAGAAAAGTACAACTCTGTGAGTGGAATGCACACGTAACAAAGCAGCTCCTCGGAAATCTTCTCTACAGTATCTATCTGAAGATATTTCTGTTTTCACCGGAAGCCTCAAAGCGTTCCCGATTATCCCTTAGTTGACTAACCAAAAGCAGTGTTAGAGTAGAGCTCAATGAACACGGAAGCATAACAGTGCAAGATAATTTCACATGACCTAGAGTAGTTTCACAGAAAGTTTCCTTCTGATTTTTATCGGAAGGTATTTATTTTTCAGCATATTCTAAAGAGTGTTCCTAAATGTCCTTTCTCAGGTTTCACAGAAACAGTGATAACTAACTGCTAAATCCAAAGAATGATTTAACTCTATGAGATGAATGCACACATCACAAAGCAGTTGTTCTGAAAGCTTCTCTCCAGTATTCATTCAAAGACGTTTCATTTCTCACCACAAACCTCCGTGCAAAACTTAGTATGCCTTCACAGATTCCTGCAAGACAGAGTTTCCAACCTCGGCAATGTAGTGTAAGCTTTAACTATCTGAAATGAATGAACACGTCAGAAAGTAGTTTCTTGGAAAGTTCCTTCTGGGTTTATTTCAGGATATTTCACTTTTCACCACAGTCTTCAATGTGCTGCAAAATACCACTTTGTCAGTTTGACAGGAACAGTGTTCAAACACTGACTTATGAGAAAAGAGGTATAACTTCCTGAGTGGAATATATTTCTTTTTCAGCATATTCTTAAGAGCATTCCCAAATATCCTTTCTCAGGTTCCACAGAAACAGTGATTTCAAACTGCTCAATCCAAAGGATGATTTAACTCTATGAGAGGAATACACACATGACAATGCAGTTC
>NW_012099299.1:269706-295966 GCF_000951045.1 Mandrillus leucophaeus
CATTGCAAAGCATTATATCACTTTTTCAGTTGTACAGGAACAGTGTTCAAACATTGCCTTATGAGAAAAGATGTATAACTCCCTGAGTGGAATGCACACATCACAAAGCAGTTTTGTAGAAAGCTTCTTTCCAGTTCTTATTTGAAGATATTTCCTATTAACCCACAGGCCTGAATGTGCTCCTGAATGTCCCTTTGCAAATTCGTCCGTGATGCAGTTACAAAACTGCATAATAGAAAGAAAGTATTACCTATGTAAGATGAATACACATATCTATCACAAAGCAGTTTCAAAGAGAGCTTTTTTCCAGCTTTGTCTGAGGATATTTCCTTTTTCACCATAGCCGTTTATACACTCCCGAATGTCCCCTGGTAGCTTTTTCTCCAGATGGGATTCCCCAATCCACTATGACAAGAAAAGTATAACTTTTTGAGCGGAATGCACACTCACAATGCAGCTCCTCGGAAATCTTCCCTCCAGTATCTGTCTGAATATATTTCCATTTTCATCCTAAGCCTCAAAGCGCTCCCGAGTATCCCTTAGCTGACTAACCTAAAACACTGTTAGAATACTGCTCAATGAAAACAGAAATTTAACTGTGCAAGGGGACTTCATGTGACCTAGAGCAGCTGCACAGAAAGTTTCCTTCTGGTTTTTATCAGAGGGTATTTCTTTTTCAGTATATTCTTAAGTGTGTTCCCAAATGTCCTTTCTCAGGTTCCATAGAAACTGTGATTTCAAGCTGTTCAATCCAAACAATGATTTAAATTTATGAGATGAATACACACATCACAAACCAGTTGCTCCGAAAGCTACTTTCCAGTTTTCTTCAGAAGACGTTTCATTTCTCACCACAAGCCTCCAGGCAACACTTAATATCCCTTCACACATTCCTGAAAGACAGAGTTTCCAACCTCAGCAATGTAGTATAAGCTTTAACTCTCTGACATGAATGCACACGTCAGAGAGCAGTTTCTTGGAATGCTTCTTTCTGGATTTTATTTCAGGATATTTCACTTTTCTCCATAGTCTTCAATGCATTGCAAAATATCACTTTTTCAGTTTTATAGGAACAGTGTTCAAACACTACCTTATGAGAAAAGAGCTAAAATTCCCTGAGTGGAATGCACACATCACAAAGCAGTTTCATAGAAAGCTTCATTCCAGTTTTTATCTGAAGATATCTCCTATTTCTGTACAGGTCTGAATGTGCTCCCGAATATCCGTTCGCAAATCCTTTCATGACGCAGTTTCAAAACTGTGTAATAGAAAGAAAGTTTTATCTGTGTGAGATGAATAGACATATGTTTCACAAAGCAGTTTCAGAGAAAGCTTCTTTCCAGTTTTTGTCTGAAGATACTTCCTTTTTCACCATAGAAGTCCATATACTCCCGAATGTCCCGTGGTAGCATTTTCTTTAAAACGGGATTCCTCAATCCTCTATGAGAAGAAAGGTATAACTCTGAGTGAAATTCCCACGTCACAAAGCAGCTCCTCGGAAATTTTCTCTCCAGTATCTATCTGAATATATTTCCATTTTCACAGTAAGCCTAAAAGTGCTAATGAGTATCCCTTAGCTGAATAACCGTAAACAGTGTTAGTATACTGCTCAACAAAAACAGAAGCTTAACTGTGCGAGTGAAATTCACATGACCTAGGGCAGTTTCGCAGAAATATTCCTTCTGGTTTCTATCTGAGGGTATTACTTTTTCTATATACTCCTTACAGCGTGGCCAAATGTCCTTTCTCAGGTTCCACAGAAACAGTGATTTCAAACTGCTCAATCCAAAGAATGATTTAACTCTATGAGATGAATACACACAAAACAAAGCAGTTACTCTGAATGCTTCTCTCCAGTTTTCATCGGAAGACGTTTCCTTTCTCAAAACAAGCTTCCGGGCAACACTTAATATCCCTACACAGATTCCTCAAAGAGAGTTTCCAAACTGGGCAACGTAGTGTAAGCTTTAACTCTCTGAAATAAATGCACACGTCAGAGAGCAGTTTCTTGGTACGCTTCTATCAGGGTTTTATTTCAGGATGTTTCACTTTTCACCATAATCTTGAAAGCACTGCAAAATATCACTTTTTCAGTTTCACAGGAACAGTGCTCAAACACTGCCTAATGAAAAATGAGGTATAAATCCCTGAGTGGAATGCACACATCACAAAGCATTTTCTCAGAATGCTTCTCTCCAGTTTTTAGGTGAAGATATTTCCAATTTCCCCACAGGCCTGAATGTGCTCCCGAAATTCCCTTCACGAATCCGTCCATGACGCAGTTTCAAAATTGTGCAATACAATGAAAATTTTTTCTATGTGAGATGAATAGACATATCTTTTCCAAAGCAGTTTCACAGAAGCTTCTTTCCAGTTTGTCTGAGGATATTTCCTTTTTCACCATAGCAGTCCATACACTCCCGACTGTCCCCTGGTAGTGTTTCCTCGAAACGGGATAACCCAATACTCTATGAGAAGAAAAGTATAACACTGTGAGTGCAATGCACAGGTCACAAAGTAGCTCCTCGGAAATATTCTCTAGAGGATCTCTCTGAAAACAGAAGCTTAACTGTGTGAGTGGACTTCATGTGACATAGTGCAGTTTCACAGAAAGTTTCTTTTTGGTTTTTATCAGAGGGCATTACTTTTTCAACATTTTCTTAAGAGCATTCCCAAATGCCCTTTCTCAGGTTGCGCAGAAACACTGATTTCAAATTGCTCAAACTAAAGAATGATTTAACTCTATGAGATGAATACACACATCACAAAGCAGTTTCTCCAAAAGCTACTCTCCAATTTTCATTGGTAGACGTTTCCTTCCTCACCACAAGCCTCCGGACGCCACTTAGTAGCCCTTCACAGTTTCCTCAAAGACAGAATTTCCAAACTGGGCAACGTAGTGTAACCATTAACTCTCTGAAATGAATGCACACGTCACAGTGCAGTTTCTTGGAACACTTCTTTCTGGGTTTTTGTTTCAGGATATTTCACTTTTCACCATAGTATTCAATGCGCTGCAAAATACCACTTTTTTGGCTTTACAGGAAGAGTGTTCAAACCTGCCTCTTGAGAAAATAGATATAACTCCGTGAGTGAAATGCACACATCACAAAACAGTTTCTCAGAAAGCTTCTCTCCATTTCTTATCTGAAGAAATCTCGTTGTACCCCACATTACTGAATGTGCTCCCGAATGTCTGTTTGTGAATCCGTTTGTGACGC
Organism: Mandrillus leucophaeus; assembly: GCF_000951045.1. Lineage (NCBI taxonomy): Eukaryota > Metazoa > Chordata > Mammalia > Primates > Cercopithecidae > Mandrillus > Mandrillus leucophaeus. The sequence goes on from NW_012099299.1 coordinate 272,928, forward strand.
AGTTTCGAAACTGAGTAATGTAAGGAAAATTTTATCTATGTGAGATGAATAGACATAACTATCACAAAGCAGTTTCACAGAAAGCTTCTTTCCAGTTTTTGTCTGCGGATATTTCCTATTTCTCCATAGCCGTGCATATACTCCCGATTATTTCCTGGTAGTGTCTACTCCAAATGGGATTCCCCAATACTCTATGGGAAGAAAAGTATAAGTCTGTGAGTGGAATGCACACGACACAAGGCACCTCCTCGGAAATCTTCTCTCCTGTATCTATCTGAAGATATTTCTGTTTCCACCATAAATCTTAAAGCGCTCCCGAGTATCCCTTAGCTGACTTACCTGAAAGAGTGTCAGAATACTGCTCAATGAAAACAGAAGCTTAACTGTGCGAGTGGACGTCACGTGACCTAGAGCAGTTTCACAAAAAGTTTCCTTCTGGTTTTTATCGGAGGGTATTTCCTTTTCAGCATCTTCTTAAGAGCGTTCCCAAATGTCGTTTCTCAAGTTCCACAGAAACATTGATTTCTGACTGCTCAATCCAAAGAGTGATTAAACTCTATGAGATGAATACACACATCACAAAGCAGTTGCTCTGAAAGCTTCTATCCAGTTGTCATTGGAAGACATTTCCTTTCTCATCACAAGCCTCTGGGCACCACTTAATATCCCTTCACAGATTCCTCAAAGACAGATTTTCCAATTCGGGCAACATAGTGTAAGCTTTACCTCTCTGAAATGAATGCACACGTTGGAAAGAAGTTTCCTGGAACCCTTTTTTCTGGGTTTTATTTCAGAATATTCCTCTTTTGGCCATAGTCTTCAATGCAATGCAAAATATCACTTTTTCAGTTTTACAGGAACAGTGTTCAAACACTGCATTATGAGAAAAGAAGTATAACTCCCTGAGTGGAATGCAAACATCACAAAGCAGATTCTCAGAGAGCTTGTCTCCAGTTTTTATCTGACAAAATCTCCTATTTCCCCACAATCTGAATGTGCTCCCGGATGTCTCTTCGCAAATTCGTCCATGAGGTAGTTTCAAAACTGCGTAATAGAAAGAATGTTTTATTTATGAGAGATGAATAGCCATATCTATCCCAAAACAGTTACAAAGAAAGCTTCTTTCCCGTTTTTGTCATAGCATATTGCCTTGTTCTCCATAGCCCTGCATATACTCCCGAGTGTCTCCTGGTAGCATTGACTCCAAATGGGGTTCCCCAATCCTCTGTAAGAAAAAAAGTATAAATCTGTGAGTGGAATGCAGACGTCACAAAGCAACCCTTCGGAAATCTTTCCAGTATCTATCTGAAGATATTTCCGTTTTCACCGTAAGCCTCAAAATGGTCCAGAGCATCCCTTAACTGACTAACTTAAAGAGTGTTAGAATACTGTTCAATGAAAGAGGATATTTCCTTTTCAGAATATTCTTCAGAGCATTCCCAAATGTCCTCTCTCAGGTTCCACAGAAAAACTGATTTCAAACGCTCCATCCAAAGAATGATTAAACTCTATGAGATGAATACACACATCACAAGGCAGTTGCACTGAAAGTTTCTGTCCAGTTTTCATCAGAAGACGTTACCTTTCTCACCACAAGCCTCCAGAAACCACTAAATATCTCTTCACAGATTCCTCAAAGACAGACATTCCAAAATGGACAACGTAGTGTAAGCTTTGTCTCCCTGAAATGAATGAACATTTCAGAGAGCAGTTTCTTGGAACACTTCGTTCTGGGTTTTATTTCATGATATTTCGCTTTTCGCCATAGTCTTCATTGCACTGCAAAATATCACTTTTTAAGCTTTACTGAAACAGTGTTCAAACACTGCCTCATGAGAAAAGAGATACAACTCCCTGAGTGGAATGTACATATCACAAAGTAGTTTCTCAGAAAGCTTCTCTCCTGTTTTTATCTGAAGATATTTCCAATTTTCCCAAAGGCCTGATTGTGCTTCCGAATGTCACTTCGCAAATCTGTCCATGATGCAGTTTCAAATATGAGATGAATAGACATATCTATCATAAAGTAGTTTCAAAGAAAGCTTCTTTCCAGTTTTTGTCCGAGGAGATTTCCTTTTTCACCATAGCCGTCCATATACTGCTGAATGTCCATGGTAGCTTTTTCTCCAAATGGGATGCCCCAATCCTCTGTGAGAAGAAAAGTTTAACTCTGTGAGTGGAATGCAAACGTCACAAAGCATCTCCTCAAATATCTTCTCTTCAGGATCTAGCTGAAGATATTTCCGATTTCACCATAAACTTCTAAGCGCTCCCAAGTATCCCTTAGCTGACTAACCTAAGACAGTGTTAGAATACTGCTCAATGAAAACCGAAGCTTAACTGTGCTAGTGGACTTCACGTGACCTACAGCAGTTTCACAGAAAGTTTCCTTCTGGTTTTTATTGGAGGATATTTCTTTTTCAGCATATTCTTAAGTGCGTTCCCAAAGGTCCTTTCTCAGTTTCCACAGAAAGAGTGATTTCAAATTGCTCAATCCAAAGAATGATTTAACTCTGTGAGTAGAATACACACATCACAAAGCAGTTGCTCCGAATGCTTCGCTCCAGTTTTTACTGGAAGACGTTTCTTTTCTCTCCACTAGCTTCCGGGTGCCAATAAATATCCCTTCACAGATTCTTCAAAGACAGAGTTCACAAACTGGGCAATGTAATGTAAGCTTTAACTCTCTGATATCAATGCACATGTCAGAGAGCAGTTTCGTGGAACATTGCTTTCTGGGGTGTGTTTCAGGATATTTCACTTTTCGCCGTAGTCTTCAATGTTCTGCAAAATATCACTTTTTCAGATTTACAGGAACAGTGTTCAAACACTGCCTTATGAGAAAAGAAGTATAACTCCATGAGTGGAATACACACATCAGAAAGCAGTTTCATAGTAAAATTCTCTCCAGTTTTTATCTGGAGATACTTTTTATTTCCCCACAGTCCTGAATGTGCTCCCGAATGTCCCGTCGTGAATCCGTCCATGACTCAGTTTCAAAACTGTGTAAGAGAAAAAAGTTGTATCTATGTGAGATGAATAGACATACCTATCACAACGCGGTTTCAGAGAAAGCTTTTTCCAGTTTGTGTCTGAGGATACTTCCTTTTTCACCATAACCGTCCATGTACTCCTGATTGTCCTCTGGTAGCGTTTTCTTAACAACGAGATTTCTCAATCCTCAGTGAGAACAAAGGAATAACTCTCTGAGTGGAATGCACACGTCACAAAGCAGCTCCTCAAAAATCTTCTCTCCAGTATCTATCTGAAGATATTTTCCTTTTCACCATAAGCCTCCAGATGCGAACAAGTATCCCTTAGCTGAATAACCTAAAACAGTGTTAGAATACTACTCAATGAAAACAGAAGCTTACTTGTGCAGGTGGAATTCACGTGACATAGAGCAGTTTCCCAGAAAGATTCCTTTTGGTTTCTATCAGAGGGTATTACTTTTTCAGTATATTCCTAAGAGTGTTCCCAAATGTCCTTTCTCATGTTACACAGACACAGTGATTTCAAACTGCTCAATACAAAGAATGATTTAACGCTATGAGATGAATACACACATCATGAAGCAGTTGCTTCAAAAATTTCTCTAAAGTTTTCATTGCAAGTGGTTTCCTTTCTGACCACGAACCTACTGGCGCTACTTGATACCCCTTCACAGATTCCTAAAAGACAGAGTTTCCAAACTGGGCAACGTAGTGCAAGCTTTAACTCTCTAAAATGAATGCACACGTCTGAAAGCAATTTCATGGAACGCTTCTTTCTGGGTTTTATTTCAGGACAATTCTCTTTTCGCCATAGTCTTCAATATGCTCCAAAATATCACATTTTCAGTTTTACAGGAACAGTGTTCAAACACTGCCTTATGAGAAAAGAGGTATAACTCCCTGAGTGGAATGCACACATCAAAAAGCAGTTTCCCAGAAAATTCTCCCCAGTTTTTGTCTGAAGATATTTCCTATTTACCCACAGGCCTGAATGTGCTCCCAAATGTCCCTTCGTGAATCCGACCATGACGCAGTTTCAAAAGTGCGAATTAGAAAGAAAGTTTTATCTATGTGAGATGAATAAACATATCTACCACAAAGCAGTTTCACAGAAATCTTCTTTTCTGTTTTTGTCTGAAGATATTTCTTTTTTTCACCATAGCCATCCATATACTCTTGAATATCCCCTGGTAGCTTTCTCTCCAAGCTGGATTCCCCAATCCTCTATGAGAAGAAAAGTATAACTCTGTGAGTGAAATGCATACGTCAGAAAGCACCTCCATGGAAATTTTCTCTCCAATATATATCTGAAGACATTTCCGTTTTTACCGTAAGCCTCCAAGCACTCCCCAGTATCCCTTAGCTGACTAACCTAAAACAGTAATCAATGAAAACAGAAGCCTAACTGTGCGAGTGGACCTCACGTGAACTAGAACAGCTTCACAGAAAGTTTCCTTCTGGTTTTTATCGGAGGGTATTTCCTTTTCAGAATATTTTTAAGAGCGTTCCCAAATGTCCTTTCTCAGGTTCCACTGAAACAGTGATTTCAAACTGCTGAATCCAAAGAATGATTTAACTCTATGAAATGAATACACACATCACAAGTCAGTTACTCCAAAAGATTCTCTCCAGTTTTCATCATAAGACGTTTCCTTTCTCACCACAAGCTTCTGGGCGCTGCTTAACATCCCTTCACAGAATACTCAAAGACAGAGTTTCCAAACTGCGCAAGGCAGTGTAAGCTTTAACTCTCTGAAATGAATGCACACATCAGAGAGCAGTGTCATGGAGTGATTCTTTCTGGGTTTTATTTCAGGATATTTCTCTTTTCACCACAGTCTTCAATGCGCTGCAAAACATCACTTTTTCAGTTTTAAAGAAACAGTGTTCAAACACTGCCTTATGAGAAAAGAGGTATAACTCCCTGAGTGGAAAGCACACATCATAATGCAGTTTGGCAGAAAGTATCTCTGTACTTTTTATCTGGATATATTTCCTATATCCCCTCTGGCCTGAAAGTGCTGCCGAAAGTCCCTTCACGTAACTGTCCATGATGCAACTTCAAAACTGTGTAATAGAAAGAAAGTTTTATCTATGTGAGATGAATAGACATATCTATCAGAAAGCATTTTCACAGAAAACTTGTTTCTTGTTTTTTTCTGAGGATACTTCCTTTTTCACCATAGCCATCCATATACTCCCGAATGTCTCCTAGTAGCGTTTTCTTAGAAAAGATATTCCTCAATCTTCTAGGACAAGAAAGGTATAACTCTGTGAGTGGAATGCCCACATCACAAAGCAGCTCCTCGGAAATCTTCTCTTCAGTATCTATCCGAAGATATTTCCCTTTTCGTCGTCAGCCTCAAAGTGCTCCCGAGTATCCCTTACCTGACTAGCCTAAAACAGTGTTAGAATACTGCTCAATGAAAGTAGAACCTTATCTGTGTGAGTGGAATTCATGTGGCCTAGAGGAGTTTCACAGAAAGTTTCTTTCCGGTTTTTATCTGAGGGTATTACTTTTCGAGAATATTCTTAAGATCGTTACCAAATGTCCTTTCTTACTTTCCACAGATACAGTGTTTTCAGACTCCCCAATCCAAAGAATGATGTAATTCTATGACATGAATACACACATCACAAAGCAGTTGGTCCAAAAGCTTCTTTCCAGTTTTCATCGGAAGACATTTCCTTTCTCATCACAAGCCTCCAGGCACCTCTTAGTATCCCCTCTCAGATTCCTCAAAGACAGATTTTCCAAACTGGTCAACATAGGAAAAGCTTTAACACTATAAAATGAATGCTCACCTCAGAGAGCAGTTTCTTGGAATGCTTCTTTCTGGGTTTTATTTCTGGATATTTCATTTTTTGCCATAGTCTTCAATGCGCTGCAAAATATCACTTTTTCAGTTTTACAGGAACAGTGTTCAACACTGCCTTATGAGAAAAAAGAGGTATAAGCCCCTCAGTGGAATGCACACATCAGAAAGCAGTTTCTCAGAAAATTTCTCTCCAGTTTTTATCTGAAGATATCTGCTATTTCCCCACAGTCCTGAATGTGCTTCGGAATGTCCCCTCATGTATCCGTCCATGATGTCATTTCAAAACTGCCTACTAGAAAGAAAGATGATCTATGTGAGATAAATAGACATATCTATCACAAAGCAGTTTCACAGAAAGCTTCTTTCCAGTTTTTGCGTGAGGATACTTTCTTTTTCACCATAGCCGTCCATATACTGCCGAATGCCCTCTGGTAGCCTTTTTTCCCAACGGGATTCCCCAATCCTCTATGACAAGAAAGGTATAACTCTGTGAGTGGAATGCACATGTCACAAAGCAGCTAATCAGAAATCTTCTCTCCAATATATATCTGAAGATATTTCCATTTTCACCATAAGGCTCAAAGCATTCCCGAGTGTCCCTTAGCTGACTAAACTAAAACAGTGTTAGAAAACGGCTCAATGAAACAGAAGCTTAATTCTGTGAGTGGACATCACGTGACCTAGAGCAGTTTCACAGAAAGATTTCTTCAAGTTTTTATCGGAGGGTATTTATTTTTCAGCATATTCTTAATTGTGTTCCCAAATGTCCTTTCTCAGGTTCCACAGAAACAGTGTTTTCAAACTGTTCAATACAAAGAACGGTTTAACTCTATGAGATGAATATGCACATCACAAAGCAGTTGCTCTGAAAGCTTCTCTCAGTTTTCATCGGAAGACGTTTCCTTTCTCATCACAAACCTCCGTGTGCCACTTAATATCCCTTCACAGATTCCTAGAAGACAGAGTTTCCAAACTGGGCAACGTAGTGTAAGCTTTAACTCTGAAGCAAATGCACACGTTCGAGAGCAGTTTCTTGGAAAGCTTCATTCTGGGTTTTGTTTCTGGATATTTCACTTTTCACCATAGTCTTCAATGCACGGCAAAATATCACTGTTTCAGCTTTACAGGAACAGTGCTCAATCACTGCCTTATGTGAAAAGAGGCATAACTCCTTGAGTGGAATGCACACATCACAAAGCAGCTCCTCAGAAATCTTCTGTCTGAAGATATTTCTGTTTTTAACCAAAAGCCTCAAAGTGCTTCCGAGTATCCTTTAGCTGACTACCTGAAAACAGTGTTAGAATACTGTTCAATGAAAACAGAAGCTTAACTGTGAGAGTGGAATTCAGGTGACCTAGAGCAGTTTCACAGAAAATTTCTTTCTGTTTTTTATTGGAAGGTCTTTCTTTTTCAGCATATTCTTAACAGCGATCCCAAATGTCCTTACTCAGGTTCCATAGAAACAGTGATTTCAAACTGCTCAATCAAAAGAATGATTTAACTCTATGAGATTAAATACACATATCACAAAGCAGTTGCTCTGAAAGCTTCTCTCCAGTTTTCATTGGAAGATGTTTCCTTTCTCACCCAAAGCCTCTAGTCACCAATCATTATCCCTTTACAGATTCCTCAAACACAGAGTTTCCAAACTCGGCAACATAGTGTAAGTTTTAACTCTCTGAAATGAATGCACACGTCAGAGAGCAGTTGCTTGGAAGGCTTCTTTCTGGGTTTCATTTCAGGGTATTTCACTTTACTCCAGAGTTTTCCATGCGCTGCAAAATATCACTTTTTCAGTATCACAAGAGCAGTGTTCAAACACTGCCTTATGAGTGAAATGCACACATCACAAAGAAGTTTCTCAGATAACTTCTCTCCAGTTTTTATCTTAAGATATCTCGTATTTCCCCACAGGTCTGAAGGTGTTCCCGAATGTTCCTTCCTGAATCCGTCCATGATGCAGTTTCAAAACTGCGAAAATAGAAAGAAAGTTTTATCTATGTGAATTGAATAAACGTATCTGTCACAAAGCACTTTCCCAGAATGCTTCTTTTCAGTTTTTATCTGACTATAATTCCTTTTTCACCATAGCCATCTATATAATCCCGAATGTCCCTTGTTAGCTTTTTCTCCAAATGGGATTCCCCAATCCTCTATGAGAAAAAAAGTAAAACTCTATGAGTGGAATGCACAAGTCACAAAGCAGCTCCTCAGAAATCTCTCCAATATCTATCTGAAGACATTTTCGTTTTCACCGTAAGCTTCAAAGCGCTCCCAAGGATTCCTTAGCTGACTAACCTAAAACAGTGTTAGAATACTGCTCAATGAAAACAGAAGGTTAAATGTGTGAATGGACTTCATGTGACCTAGAACAGTTTCATGGAAGGATTCCTTCTGCTTTTTATAGGACGGTATTTCTTTCTCAGTATATTCTTAAGAACATTCCCAAATGTCCTTTCTCAGGTTCTACAGAAACAGTGATTTCAAACTGCTAAATCCAAAGAATGATTTAACTCTATGAGATGAAAGACACATCACAAAGCACTTACTCCAACAGCTTCTCTCCAGTTTTCATTGTAAGACGTTTCTTTTCTCCACACAAGCCTCCGGGCACCATTTAATAACCCTTCACAGATGCCTCAAAGACAGAGTATCCAAATTGGGCAACGTAGTGTAAGCTTAAACTCTCTGAAATGAATGGACACGTCAGAGAACAGTTTCTAGGAACAACTCTTTCTGGGTTTTACTTCAAGATATTTCACTTTTCGCCATAGTCTTCAACGTGGTGCAAAATATCACTTTTTCAGATTTACAGGAACAGTGTTCAAACACTGCCTTATGAGAAAAGAGGTATAACTCCCTGAGTGGAATGCATACATCACAAAGCAGTTATTCAGAAAGCTTCTCTTCAGTTTTTACCTGAAGGAATCTCCTTTTACGTCGTAGGCCTGAATGTTCTCCCGAATGTGCCTTCGTGAATCCGTCCATGACGTAGTTTCAAAACTGCGTAATAGAAAGAAAGCTTTATCTGTGTGAGATGAATTGAAATATCTATCACAAACCAGATTCACAGAAAGCTTCTTTCCAGTTTTTGTCTGAGGATATTTCCTTTTTCACCATAGCCATCCATATACTCCTGAATGTCCGCTGGTAGCTTTTTCTCCACACAGGATTTCCCTATCCTCTTTAAGAAGAAAAGTATAACTCTGGGAGTGGAATACACACATCACAAAGCAGCTCCTCGAAAGTCGCTCCAGTATTTATCTGAAGATATTTGCATTTTCACCGATGTGTGACCTCAAAGCGCTCCTGGGAATCCCTCAGCTGACTAACCTAAAACAGTGATAGAATACTGCTCAATGAAAACAGAAACTTAACTGTGCGAGTGGACTTCTCATGACCTAGAGTAGTTTCACAGAAAGTTTCCTTCTGGTTGTTATCGGAGGGTATTTCTTTCTCAGCATATTCTTAAGAACTTTCCCAAAGGTGTTTTCTCAGGTTCTACAGAAAATGTGGTTTCAAACTACTCAAACCAAAGAATGATTTAACTCTATGAGATGAACACATACATCACTAAACAGTTGCTCTGAAAGCTTCTCTCCAGTTTTCATCAGAAGACGTTTCCTTTCTCACCACAAGCCTCCGGGCGCCACTTAATATCACTTCACAGATTCTTCAAAGACAGTTTGCAAACTGGGCAACGTAGTATAAGCTTTAACTCTCTGAAATGAATGCACACGTCAGAGAGCAGTTTCTTGGAACGCTTCCTTCAGGGTTTAATTTTGGGATATTTCACTTTTCAACATAGTCTTCAAAGCGTTGCAAAATATCACGTTTTCAGTTTTACAGGAACAGTGTTCAAACACTGCCTTATGAGAAACGAGGTATAAGTCCCTGGATGGAATACAGACATCACAAAGCAGTTTCTCCAAAAGTTTCTCTCCAGTTTTTAGCTGACGATATTTCCAATTTCCCCACAGGCCTGAATATGCTCCCATAATTTCCTTAGGGAATCCGTCCATGACGCAGTTTCAAAACTGCGTAATAGAAAGAAAATTTTATCCATGTGAGATGAATAGACATATGTTTTCCTAAGATGTTTCACAGAAAGCTTCCTTCCAATTTGTCTGAGGATATTTCCTTTTTCAGCATAGCGGTCCATATATTCCCGAATGTCCCCTGGTCGCGTTTTCTGCAAACGGGATACCCCAATACTCTATGAGAAGAAAAGTATAAGTCTGTGAGTGGAATGCACACGTCAAAAGCAGCTCCTCAGAAATCTTCTTTCCGGGATTTATCTGAAGATATTTCCGTTTTCACTGTAAGCCTCAAAGCACTCCCGAGTATCCCTTAGCTGACTAACCATAAACCGTGTTAGAATACTGCTCAATGAACACAGAAGCTTCACTGTGTGAGTGCACTTCATGTGACCTAAAGCAGCATCACAGACAGTTTCCTTCTGGTTTATATCGCAGTGTATTTCTTTTTCAGCATATTCTTAGGAGTGTTCCCAAAGAAACAGGTTTCAAAGAAACAGTGATTTCAAACTGCTCAATCCAAAAAATGATTTAACTCTATGAGATGAATACACGCATCATAAAGCAGTTTCTCCAAAAACTTCTCTCCAGTTTTCATCAAAAGATGTTTCCTTTCTCACCACAAGCCTCTGGGAGCAACTTAATATCAGTTCACAGATTCCTCCAAGACAGAGATTCCAAACTGGGCAAAGTAGTATAAGCTTTAGCTCTCTGAAATGAATGCAAACGTAGAAAGCAGTTTCTTTGAAAGCTTCTTTGGGGGCTTTATATCTGGATATTTCACTTTTCACCATAGTCTTCTATGTGCTGCAAAATATCACTTTTTCAGTTTTACAGGAACAGTGTTCAATAACTATCTTATGAGAAAAGAGGTATAAGTTCCTCAGTGGAATGCACACATCACAAAACACTTTCTCAGAAAGCTTCTGTCCAGTATTTATCTGAACATATCTCCTATTTCCCCACAAAACTGCTTGTATTCCCGAATGTCCCTTTGTTAATCCATCCACGACGCATTTTCAAAATCTTGTAATACAAAGAAGGTTTTATCTATGTGAGATGAATAGACATGTATATGACAATGCAGTTTCACAGAAAGCTTCTTTCCAGTTTTTATCTGAGTATAATTCCTTTTTCACCATAGCCATCCATATCCTCCCGAATGTCCCCTGGAAGTTTTTTCTCCAAACTGGATTCCCTAATCATCTATGAGAAGAAAAGCATAACTCTGTGAGTGGAATGCACACGTCACAATGTAGCTCCACGGAAATCTTCTTTCTAGTATCTATATGAAGATATTTCCGTTTTCTCAGAAGCCTCAAAGTGGTCCAGAGTATCCCTTAGCTGACTAACCTAAAACAGTGTGAGAATACTGCTCAATGAAAACAGAAACGTAACTGTGTGAGTGGACTTCACGTGACCTAGAGCAATTTCACAGAAAATTTTCTTCTGGTTGTTACCGGAGGGTATTTCTTTTTCAGCATATTCTTCAGTGCGTTCCCAAATGTCCTTTATCAGATTCCACAGAAACAGTGATTTGAAACTGCTCAATCCTAAGAATGATTTAACTGTATGCGATGAATACACACAACACAAAGCAGTTGCTCCGAATGCTTCTCTCCAGTTTTCATTGGAAGACGTTTCCTTTCTCACCACAAGTTTCCAGGCCCCACATAATATTCCTTCACAGATTCCTCAAAGACAGAGTTTCCAATCTGGGTACATAATGTAAGCTTTAACTCTCTGAAATGAATGCACACCTCAGAGAGCAGTTTCTTGGAACGCTTCTTTCTGGTTTTTATTTCAGAATATTTCACTTTTCGTCTTAGTCTTCAATGCACTGCAAATTATCATTTTTTCAGTTTTATTGGAACAGGGTTTAAAGAGTACCTTATGAGAAAACAGGTATAAGTCCCTGAGTGGAATGCACACATCACAAAGCAGTTTCTCAGAAAGCTTCTTTCCAGTTTTTATCTGAAGATATCTCCTATTTCCCCACAGGCCTGAATAAGCTCCCGAATGTCCCTTCGTGAATCCGTCCATGACGCAGTTTCAAAAATGTGTAATAGAAATAAAGTTTTACCTATGGGAAATGAGTAGACATATCTATCACAAAGCCATTTTACAGAAAGCTTCTTTCCAGTTTTTGTCTGAAGATGTTTCCTTTATCACCATAGCTGTTCATATACTCCCGAATCCCCCTTGGTAGCTTTTGCTCCTCCCCAATCCTCTCTGACAAAGAAAGCATAACTCTGTGAGTGTAATGCACATGTCACAATGCAGGTCCTCGGAGATCTTCTCTCCAGGATCTATCTGAAGATATTTCCGTTTTCACCATAAGCCTCAAAGCACTCCCGAGTATCCCTCAGCTGACTAACCTAAAACAGTGTTAGAATACTGCTCAATGAAAACAGAAGCTTAACTGTGCGAGTGGAATTCATGTGACCTAGAACAGTTTCACAGAAAGTTTTCTTCTGGTTGTTATCTCAGGGTATTTCTTTTTCAGCATATTCTTTAAAGCATTACCAAATATCCTTTCTCAGGTTGCACCAAAACAGTGATTTCGAACTAGTCAATCCAAAGAATAATTTAACTCTATGAGATGAATACACACATCACAAAGTAGTTGCTCGGAAAGCTTCTCTCCACTTTTCATCGGAAGATGTTTCCTTTCTCACCACAAACCTCCGTGCAAAACTTAATATCCCTTCACAGATTCCAGAGACAGAGTTTCCAAACTTGGCAACGTAGTGCAATCTTTAACTCTCTGAAATGAATGAACATGTCAGAGAGCAGTTACTTGGAATGCTTCTTTCTGGGTTTTATTTCAGGATATTTCACTTTTCGCCATAGAGTTCAATATGCCGCAAAATATCACTTTTTCAGATTTACAGGAATGGTGTTCAAGCACTGCCTTATGAGAAAAGAGGTGTAACTCCCTGAGTGGAATTCAAACATCACAAAACAGTTTTTCAGAATGCTTCTCTCCAGTTTTTATCTGAATATATATCCTATTTCCCTACAGGCCTGAATTTGCTCCTAAATCTCCCTTCGCGAATTCGTCCATCACACAGTTTCAAAACTGCCTAATAGAAATAAAGTTTTATCTATGTGAGATGAATAGACATATCTATCACAAAGCAGTTTCACAGAAAGTTTCTTTAGAATAGTTGTCTGAGGATAATTCCTTTTTCACCATAGCCATCCATATACTCCTGGTTGTCCCCTAGTAGCATTTTCTCCAAGCAGGATTCCACAAACCTCTCTGAGAGTGGAAAGTACATGTTACAAAGTACCTCCTCGAAATTTTCTCTACAGTATGTATCTGAGGATATTTCCATTTTCTCCAGAAGTCTCAAAGCGCTTCTGAGTATCCCTTAGCTGACTAACGTAAAACAGTGTTAGAATACTGCTCAATGAAAACAGATGCTGAATTGTGTGAGTGGAACTCACGTGACCTAGAGCAGTTCACAGAAAGTTTCCTTCTGTTTTTTATTGGAAGGTATTTCTTTTTCAGCATATTCTTAAGAGCGTTCCCAAATGTCCTTTCTCATATACTGCAGAAGCAGCGATTTCAAACTGCTCAATTCAAAGAATGATTTAACTCTAGGAGCTGAATACACATATCACAAAGCAGTTGCTCCAAAAGCTTCTCTCCAGTTTTTTTCAGAAGACGTTTCCTTTCTCACCACAAGCCTCCAGGCGCCACTTAATATCCCATCACCGATTACTCAAAGACAGAGTTACCAAATTGGGCAATGTAGTGTAAGCTTAAACTCTCTGACATGAATGCACACGTCAGAGAGCAGTTTCTTGGAACGCTTCTTTCTGGATTTTATTTCCAGATATTACACTTTTTGCCGTAGTCTTCAATGCGCTGCAAAATACCACTTTTTCAGTTTTACAGGAACAGTGTTTAAACACTGCCTTATGAGAAAAGGGGTATAACTCCCTGAGTGGAATGCACACATCACAAAGTCGTTTCTCAGAAAGCTTCCTCTAGTTTTTATCTGAAGATACCTCCTATTTCCGCACAGGCCTGAATGTGCTCCTGAATGTCCCTTCACAAATCCGTCCATGATGCAGTTTCAAAACTGTGTAATTGGAAGAAAGTTTTATCTACGTGAGATAAATAGACATATCTATCACAAAGCACTTTCACAGAAAGCTTCTTTACACTTTTTGTCTGAGGATATTTCCTTTTTCACCATAGCCGTATATATACCCTCGAAACTCCACTGGTAACTCTTTCTCCAGACGGGATTCCCCAATCATCTATGAGAAGAAAAGTGTAAATCTCTGAGGGGAATGCACAAATCACAGAGTAGCTCCTTTCAAATTTTCTCTCCAGTATCAATTTGAAGATATTTCCGTTTTCGCCGTAAACCTCAAAGCGCTCCTGATTATCTCTTAGATGACTAACCTAAAACAGTGTGAGAATACAGCTCAATGAAAACAGAAGCTGAACTGTGTGAGTGGACTTCACGTGACCTAGTGCAGTTTCACAGAAAGTTTCCTTCTGGTTTTTATTGGAGGGAATTACTTTTTCAGTATATTCTTAAGTGAGTTCCCAAATGTCCTTTCTCAGGTTCCACAGAAACAGTGATTTCAAACTTCTCCATTAAAAAGAATGATTTAATTCTATGAGTTGACTACACACCGCACAAAGCAGCTGTCCCGAAAGGTTCTCTCCAGTTTTCATCAGAAGACATTTCCTTTCTCCTCAGAAGCCTCTGGGCGCCACTTAATATCCCTTCCCAGATTGCTCAAAGACAGAGTTTCCATTCTCACCACAAGCCTCCGGGCGCTACTTAATATCCCTTCATAGATTTCTCAAAGACAGTGTTTCCAAACTGCGGAACGTAGTGTAAGATTAAACTTTCTGATATGAATGCACACGTCAGAGAGCAGTTTCTTGGAACACTTCTTCCTGATTTTATTTCAGGGTATTTCACTTTTCACCGCAGTCTTCAATGCATTGCAAAATATCATTTTTTCAGGTTCACAGAAACAGTGCTCAAACACTGCCTTAGGAGAAAAGTCATATAACTCCCTGAGTGAAATGCACACATCACAAAGCTGTTTCTCAGAAAGCTTCTATCCAGTTTTTATCTGAAGGCCAGTTTTATCAGGCCTATATCCACACAGGCCTGAATGTACTCCAGAATGTCCCTTCACGAATCCATCCATGACACAGATTCAAAACTGTGTAACAGAAAGAACGTTTTATCTATGTGAAGTGTATAGATATATCTATCACAAAACAGATTCACAGAAAGCTTCTTTCCCGTTTTTGTCTGAGGATATTTCCTTTTCACCATTTCCGTCCATATACTCACGAATGTTCCCTAGTAGCTCTTTCACGAGATGGGATTCTCCAATCCTCCATGGGAAGAAAACTATAACTCTGTGAGTGGAATGCACACGTCACAAAGCAGCTCCTCAAAAATCTTGTCTCCAGTATCTATATGAAAATATTTCCGTTTTCACCGTATACCTCAAAGCACTCCCGAGTATCCCCCACCTGATTAACCTAAAACAGGAGGATTCCTTCTGGTTTTTATCGGACGGTATTTCTTTCTCAGCATATTCTTAAGAATGTTCCCAAATGACTTTTCTCAGGTTCTACAGAAACAGTGATTTCAAACTGCTCAATCCAAAGATTGATTTAACTCTATGAGATGAATACACCCATCACAAAACAGTTGCTCTGAAAGATTCTATCCAATTTTCATCGGAAGACGTTACCTTTCTCACAACAAGCCTCCAGGCGCCACTTAATATCCCTTCAGATTCCGCAAAGACATAGTTTCCGAACTGGGCAACGTAGTGTAAGCTTAAACTGTGTGAAATAAATGCACACGTTAGAGGGCAGTTTCTTGGAACGCTTCTATCAGGGTTTTATTTCAGGATATTTCACTTTTCGTCATAATCTTCAAAGCACTGCAAAACATCACTTTTTAATTTTACAGGAACAGTGTTCAAACACTGCCATATGAGAAAAGAGGTGTAAGTCCCTGTGTGGAATGCACACATCACAAAGCAGTTTCTCAGAAAGCTTCTCTCCAGTTTTTAGGTGAAGATATTTCCAATTTCCCCACAGGCCTGAATGTGCTCTTGAAATTCCCTTCGTGAATCCGTCCATGATGTAGTTTCGAAACTGTGCAATAGAAAGAAAATTTCAACTCTGTGAGATGAATAGACATATCTTATCCAAAGCAGTTTCACAGAAGCTTCTTTCCAGTTTGTCTGAGGATATTTCCTTTTTCAACATAGCCGTCCATATACTCCCGACTGTCCCTTGGTAACGTTTCTTCAAGATGGGATAACCCAATACTCTATGAGAAGAAAAGTATATCTCTGTGAGTGGAATACACATGTCACAATGCAGCTCCTCAGAAATCTTCTCTCCAGTATCTATCTGAAGATATTTCTGTTTTCTCCGTAAGCCTCAAAGCGCTCCCAAGGATCCCTTAACTGACTAACCAAAAACAGTGTTAGAATACAGCTCAATGAACACAGAAGCTTAACTGTGTGAGTGCAGTTCACGTGACCTAAAGCTTTTTAAGATAAAGTTTCCTTCTGGTTTTTATCGCAGTGTATTTCTTTTTCAGCATATTCTTAAGAGCTTTCCCAATGTCCTTTCTTAATTTACAAAGAAACAGTGATTTCAAACTGCTGAAATCAAAGAATGAGTTTACTCTATGAGATGAATACACACATCGCAAAGCTGTTTCTCAGAAAACTTATCTCCAGTTTTCTTCAAAAGACGTTTCTTTACTCACCAGAAGCCTCCAGGCGCCTCTTAATAACAGTTCACAGTTTCCTCACACACAGAGATTCCAAACTGGGCAACGTAGTGTAAGCTTTAGCCCTCTGAAATCAATGCACACGTCAGAGAGCAGTTTCTTTTAACGCCTCTTTCTGGTTTTTATTTCAGGATATTTCACTTTTTGGCATAGTCTTCAATGCACTGCAAAATATCACCTTTTCATTTTTACAGGAACGGAGTTCAAACACTGCCTTGTGAGAACAGACGTATAACTTCCTCAGTGGAATGCACACATCACAAAGCACATTCTCAGAAAGCTTCTCTCCAATTTTTATCTGAAGATATCTCCTATTTCCCCACAGGACTGCATGTACTCCTGAATGTCCCTTCGCTAATCCGTCCATGATGCAGTTTCAAAACTGCATAATACAAAGAAGGTTTCATCTATGTGAGATGAATAGATATATATATCACAATACAGTTTCACAGAAAGCTTCTTTCCAGTTTTTGTCTGAGGATAATTCCTTTTTCATCATAGCCATCCATGTACTCCTGAAAGTCCCCTGGTTGCTTTTTCACCAAGTGGGATTCCCCAATCTTCTATGAGGAGAAAAGTATAACTTTTTGAGTGGAATGCACACCTCACAAAGCATCTCCTCAGATATCATCTCTCCAGTATCTATCTGAAGATATTTTTGTTTTCACCGTAAACAGCAAAGCACTCCCGAGTATTCCTTAGTTGACTAACGTAAAACAGTGTTAGAATACGGATCAATGAAACAGAAACTTAACTGTGTGAGTGGAATTCACGTGACCTAGAGCAGTTTCACAGAAAGTTTCCTTCTGGTTTTTATCGGAGGGTATTTCTTTTTCAGCATATTCTTAAGAGCACTTACAAATGTACTTTCTTAGGTTACACAGAAACAGTGATTTCAAACGGCACTATCTAAAGAATGATTTGACTGTATGAAATGAATACACACATCACAAAGCAGTTGCTCCGAAAGCTTCTCTCCAGTTTTCATCAGAAGATGTTTCCTTTCTCACCACAAGCCTCTGGGTGCTACTCAATATCCCTTCAGGCATTCGTCAAAGACAGAGTTCTCAAACTGGGCAACGTAGTGTAAACTTTAATTCTCTGAAATGAATGCACACGTCAGAGAAGAATTTCTTGGAATGTTTCTTTCTTGGTTTTATTTCACGATATTTCACTTTTTGCCATAGTTTTCAATACATTGCAAAATATCACTTTTTCAGTTTTACAGGAACAGTGTTCAAACAGTGCCTTATGAGAAAAGAGGTATAACTCCCCGAGTGGAATGCACTCACCACAAAGCAGTTTGTCAGAAAGCTTTTTCCAGTTTTTATCTGAAGGTATCTCGTTTTTCACCATAGGCTTGAATGTGCTGCCGAATGCCCCTTCGCGAATCCGTCCATGATGCACTATCAAAGCTGCATAATAGAACAAAAGTTTTATCTATGAGAGATGAATAGATATATCTATCACAAATCAGTTTCACTGAAAGCTTCTTTCCAGTTTTTGTCTGGGATGTTTCTTTTTTCTCCATAGCTGTGCATATACTCCCAAATATCTCCTGGTAGCGTTTACTACAAAAGGGATTCCCCAATACTCTATGAGAAGAAAAGTATAACACTGTGAGTGCAATGCACACGTCACAAAGCTGCTCCTCGGAAATCTTCTCTAGAATATCTATCTGAGGATATTTCCGTTTTCACCTTAAGTCTTAAAGCGCTCCCGAGTATTCCTTAGCTGACTAACCTAAAAGAGTGTTAGAATACTGTTCATTGAAAACAGAAGCTTATCTGTGTGAGTGGACTTCTCGTGACCTAGAGAAGTTTCAAAGAAAGTTTCCTTCTGGTTTTTATTGCACGGTATTTCCTTTTCAGAATATTCTTCAGAGCGTTCCCAAATGTCCTCTCTCAGGTTCTACAGAAAGAGTGATTTCAAACTGCTCAATCCAGAGAATGATTTAACTCTATGAAATGAATACACACATTACAAAGCAGTTACTCCAAAAGCTTCTCTCCAATTTTCACTGGAAGACGTTTTCTTTTCCACGACAAGATTCCGGTCGCCACTTAATATCCCTTCACAGATTCCTCAAAGACAGAGTTTCCAAACTGGGCAACGTGGTGTAAGGTTTAACTCTCTGAAATGAATACACACGACGGAGAGCAGTTTCCTAGAACCCCTCTTTCTGGCTTTTATTTCAGGATATTTCATTTTTCACCACAGTCTTCAATGCGCAGCAATATATCACTTTTTCAGTTTTACAGGAACAGTGTTCAAACACTGCCTTATGAAAAAAGAGGTGTAACTTCCTGAGTGGAATGCACACATCACAAAGCAGTTTCTTAGAAAGCTTCTCTCCAGTTTTTATCTGCAGATATCTCCTTTTTCCCCTCAGGCCTGAATGGGCTCCCAAATTTCCCTTCGTGAATCTGTCCATGACGCAGTTTCAAAGCTGCGTAATACTAGGAAAGTTTTATCTATGTGAGATGAATAGACATATCTGTCACAAAGCAGTTTCACAGAAACCTTCTTTCCAGTTCTAATCTCAGAAAATATACCGTTTCACCATAGCCATCCATGTACTCCCAAATGTACCCTGGTAGCTTTTTCTCCAAACGGTATACCCTAATCCTCTATGAGAAGAAAAGTATAACTCTTGATTGGAATGTACACGTCAAAAAGCAGCTCCCTGGAAATCTTCTCTCCAGTACTTATCTGAAGATATTTCCGTTTTCTCCATAAGCCTTAAAGTGCTCCCGAGTATCCCTTAGCTGCCTAACCTAAGACAGTGTTAGAATACTGCTTAATGAAAACAGAAGCTTAACTGTGCGAGTGGACTTCATGCGACCTAGAGCAGTTTCACAGAAAATTTCCTTCTGGTTTTTATCGGAGGATATTTCTTTTTCAGCATATTCTGAAGAGCGTTCCCAAATGTGCTTTCTGACGTTCCACAGAAAAAGTGATTTGAAACTGCTCCATCCAAAGAATGATTTAACTCTATGAGATGAATACACACATCACAAAGTAGTTGCACCAAATGCTTCTGTCCAGTTTTCATCGGAAGATGTTACGTTTCTCACAACAAGCTTCCAGAAGCCACTAAATATCTCTTCACAGATTCCTCAAAGACAGAGTTTCCAAACTGTACAATGTAGTGTAAGCTTTAACTCCCTGAAATTAATGAACATGTCGGAGAGCAGTTTCTTGGAATGCTTCTTTCTGGGTTTTATTGCAGGTTATTTCACTTTCGCCATAGTCTTCAATGTGCTGCAATATATCACTTTTTAAGCTTTCCAGAAACAGTGTTCAAACACTGCCTCATGAGAAGAGGTATAACTCCCTGAGTGGAATGTAGACATCACAAAGTAGTTTCTCAGAAAGCTTCTCTCCAGTTTTTATCTGAAGATATTTCCAATTTCCCCAAAGGCCTGAATGTGCTTCCAAATGTCCCCTCGCGAATCCGTCCATGACGCAGTTTCAAAACTGCATAATAGAAAGAGAGTTTTATCTATGTGAGATGAATAGACATATCTATCATACAGCAGTTTCAAAGGAAGCTTCTTTCCAGTTTTTGTCTGGCGAGATTTCCTTTTTCACCATAGTCATCCATGTACTCCCGAATGTCCCCTGGTAGCTTTTTCTCCAAACAGGATTCTCCAATCCTCTATGAGAAGAAAAGTACAACTCTGTGAGTGGAATGCACACGTCACAAAGCATCTCCTTGAATATCTTCTCTCCAGGTTCTAGTTAAAGATATTTCCGATTTCACCCGAGGCCTCTAAGCACTCTGGATTATCCCTTAGCTGACTAATCTAAAACAGTGTTAGAATACTGTTCAATGAAAACAGAAGCTTAACTGTTCTAGAGGACTTCACGTGACCTAGAGCAGTTTCACAGAAAGTTTTCTTCTGGTTTTTATCGAAGGATATTTCTTTTTCAGCATATTCTTAAGAGCATTCCCAAAGATCCTTTCTCAGTTTCCACAGAAAGAGTGATTTCAAATTGCTGAATCCAAAGAATAATTCAACTCTGTGAGTATAATACACATATCACAAAGCAGTTGCTGCGAATTCTTCTCTACAGTTTTTAACAGAAGACGTTTCTTTTCTCTCCACAAGCCACCGGACGCCAAATAATATCCCTTCACAGATTTCTCAAAGACAGAGTTTCCAAACTGGTCAACGTAGACAAATCTCTAACACTCTAAAATGAATGCACACGTCAGAGAGCAGTTTCTGGGAACACTTCTTTCTTGGTTTTATTTCTGGATATATCATTTTTTGCCATAGTCTTCAATGCGCTGCAAAATATCACTTTTTCAGTTTTACAGGAACAGTGTTCAACACTGCCTTATGAGGAAAGAAGTATAACTCCCTGAGTGGAATGCACACATCAGAAAGCAGTTTAATAGGAAAATTCTCTCCAGTTTTTATCTGGAGATACTTTTTATTTCCCCACAGTCCTGAATGTGCTCCCGAATGTCCCATCCCGAATCCGTCCATGACGCAGATTCAAAACTGTGTAATAGAAAAAAGTTGTATCTATGTGAGATGAATAGACATATCTATCACAAAGCGGTTTCAGAGAAAGCTTTTTCCACTTTGTGTCTGAGGATACTTCCTTTTTCACCATAGTTGTCCATGTACTCCCTATTGTCCTCTGGTAGCGTTTTCTTAACAACAGGTTTTCCGAATCCTCAGTGAGAAGAAAGGTATAACTCTGTGAGAGGAATGCACACGTCACAAAGCAGCTCCTCAAAAATCTTCTCTCCAGTATCTATCTGAAGATATTTTCCTTTTCACCACAAGCCTCCAGATGCAAACAAGTACCCCTTAGCTGAATAACCTAAAACAGTGTTAGAATACTACTCAATGAAAACAGAAGCTCACCTGTGCAGGTGGAATTCAGGTTACATAGAGCAGTTTCCCAGAAAGATTCCTTCTGCTTTCTATCGGAGGGTATTACTTATTCAGTATATTCCTAAGAGCGTTCCCAAATATCCTTTCTCAGGTTACACAGAAACAGTGATTTCAAACGACTCAATACAAAGAATGATTTAACTCTATGAGATGAATACACACATCACGAAGCAGTTGCTTCAAAAGCTTCTCTAAAATTTTCATCGGAAGGCATTTCCCTTCTCACCACAAGCCTCCAGGTGCCACTTAATATCCCTTCACAGATTCCTAGAAGACATAGTTTCCAAAGTGGGCAACGTAGTGTCAGCTTTAACTCTCCGAAATGAAAGCACACGTCCCAGAGCAAATTCGTGGAATGCTTCTTTCTTCGTTTTATTTCAGGACAATTCTCTTTTCACCATAGTCTTCAATGTGCTGCAAAATATCGCTTTTTCAGTTTTACAGGAACAGTGTTCAAACACTGTCTTATGATAAAAGAGATATAACTCCCTGAGTGGAACGCACACATCAAAGAGCAGTTTCTCAGAAAGCTTCACTCCAGGTTTCTTTCTGAAAATATTTCCTTTTTCACTGTAGGCCTGAATGTGCTCCCGAATGTCCCTTCACGGAAGCATCCTTGACGCGGTTTCAATACTGGGTAATAGAAAGAAGGTTTTATCTATGTGAGATGAATAGACGTATCTATTCAAAGCAGTTCACAGAAAGCTTCTCTCCAGTTTTTGTCAGAGGATATTTCCTTTTTCACCATTGCTGTCCATATAGTCCCGAATGACCCCTTTGTAGCTTTTTCTCCAAAAGGGGTTTCCTAATCCTCTATGACAGGAAAGGTAAAATTCTGTCAGTGGAATGCTGACGTCACAAAGCAGCTCCTCGGAAAACTTCTCTCCAGTTTCTATCTGAAATTATTTCCTTTTTCACCATAAGCCTCACAGTGCTCCCGAATATCCCTGACAGACTAAACAAAAACAGTGTTAGAATACTCCTCAATGAAAACAGAAGCTTAACTGTGTGAGTGGAATTTACACTACACAAAGCAGTTTCACAGAAAGTGTCCTTCTGGTTTCTATCTGAGGTTATTTCTTTTTCAGAATATACTAAAGGGTGTTCCCAAATATCCTTTCTCAGATTCCACAGAAAGTGATTTCAAACTGCTCAACCCAAAGAATGATTTAATTCTATGAGATGAATACAAACATCACAAAAGAGTTGCTGAGAAAGCTTCTCCCCAATTTTCAATGGAAGAGGATTCCTTGCTCTCCACAGGCCTCGAGTTGCTGCATAATATCCCTTCACAGAATCCTCAAAGACAGACTTTCCAAATTGGGAAGTGGAGAGTAAGCTTTAACTCTGTGAAATGAATGGACATGTCAGAGAGCAATTTCTTGGAATGCTTCTTTCTGGGTTTTATTGGACGACATTTCACTTTTCTCCATAGTCTTCAATGTGCTCCGAATATCACTTTTTT
>NW_012099299.1:296511-378233 GCF_000951045.1 Mandrillus leucophaeus
CAGTTCCTGGGGAAGCTTCTCTCCAGTTTCGGTCTGAACATATTTTCTGTCTCACCACAAGCCTCAAAGTGCTCCCGAATATCCCTTCACACGCTGAAGATACAGAGGGTTAAAAAACCACTCAAAGAAAAGAGAGGCTTTCACATGAACAGTATTCAAACACTGATTTATGGGAAAAGAGGTATATCTTCTGGAGTGAAATGCACACATCACAAAGCAGTTTCTGAGAAAGTTTCTCTCGTTTTTATCTGATGATATTTCCGTTTTTACCATAGTCCTGAATGTGTTCCCCAATGTCCCTTCGCGGATCGGTCCATGACAGAATTTGCAAGCTGCGTAATGTAAAGAAAGCTTTATCAAGGTGAGATGAATACACATAGCACAGAGCAGTTTCACAGAAAGCTTTTATACAGTTTTCATCTGAAGATATCTCCGTTTTCAACGTAGGCCTGAATGTGTTCCCGAACGTCCCTTCGCGGATCCGTCCATGGCGGAATTCCAAACTGTGTAATATTAGGGAGTTTTTATCTATGTGAGATGAATAAATGTATCTATCACAAAGCAGTTTCACAGAAAGCTTCTTTCCAGTTTTGTCTGCGAATATTTCCTTTTTCACCATACCCATCCATATACTCCCGAATGCCCCCTGGAAGCTTTTTCTCCAACTGGATTCCCCAATCCTCTGGGAGAAGGAAAGCATAACTCTGTGAGTGGAATGCACATGTCACAAAGCAGCTTCTCTGAGATCTTGCCTTCAGTATCTATCAGAAGATATTTCTGTTTTCAACATAAGCCTCAAAGCACTTCCAAGTACCCCTTAGCTGAATAATCTAAAACAGTGTTAGAATACTGCTGAAGGAAAACAGAAACTTAACAGTGCGAGTGGAAATCAAGTGAACTAAGGCAGTTTCACAGAACGTCTCCTTCTGGTTTTTATCGCAGAGTGTTACTTTTACAGCATATTCTTGAGAGCTTTCTCAAATGTCATTTCTCAGGTTCCACAGAAACAGTGATTTCAAACTGCTCAATCCAAAGAATGACTTATCTCTATGAGAAGAATACACACATCACAAAGCAATTTCTCCGAAAGCTTCTCTCCAGTTTTCATCAGAAGACGTTTCATTCTCACCACAAGCCTCCAGGCGCCACTTAATATCCCTTCACAGATCCCTCAAAGACAGAATTTCCAAATTGGCAATTTAGTGTAAGCTTTAACCATCTGGTATGAACACACATGTCAGAGAGCAGTTTCGTGCAATGCTTCTTTGTGGGTTTTATTTCTGGATTTTCACTCTGTGCCATAGTCTTCAATGTGTTGCAAAATGTCACTTTTTCTGTTTTACAGGAACGGTGTTCAAACACTGCCTTATGGGAAAAGAGGTAAAACTCACTGAGTGGAATGCACACATCAGAAAGCAGATTCTCTGAAAGCTTCTCTCCAGTTTTTATCTGAAGCTATCTCCAATTTCCCCACAGTCGTGAATGCGCTCCCGAATGTCCCTTCTCGAATCCGTCCATGATGCAGTTTCAAAACAGCACATTAGAAAGAAAATTGTATCTATGTGAGATGAATAGACATATCTATCACAAAGCAGTTTCACAGAAAGCTTCTTTCCATTTTTTGTCTGAGGATATTAACTTTTTCAGCATACCATCCGTATACTCCCAAATGTCCCGTGGTAGCTTTTTCTCCAAATGGGATTCCCCAAACCTCTATGAGAATAAAAGTGTAACTCTTTGAGTGGAATGCACACGTCACAAGCAGCTCCTCCGAAATATTCTCTCCTGTATATATCTGATGATATTTCCGTTTCCACGGAAGCCTCAAATCACTCCCGAGTATCCCTTAGCTGACTAACTTAAAACAGTGTTAGAATACTGCTCAATGAAAACAAAAGCTTAACTGTGCGAGTGGAATTCATGTGACCTAGAGCAGTTTCTCAGAAAGTTTCCTTCTGGTTGTTACTGGAGGGTATTTCTTTTTCAGCATATTCTTTAGAGCATTCCCAAATATCCTTTCTCTGGTTCCACAGAAACAGTGATTTCAAACTACTCAATCCAAAGAGTGATTTAACTCTATGAGATGAATACACACATCACTAACTAGTTGCCTCGAAAGTTTCTCTCTAGTTTTCACAATAAGACGTTTCCTTTCTCACCGCAAACCTCTGTGCAAAACTTAATATCCCTTCACAGATTTTTAAAAGACAGGGTTTCCAAACTGGGCAACGTAGTGTAAGCTTTATCTCTGGGAAATAGATAAACACATCAGAGAGCAGTTACTTGAAATGCTTCTTTCTGGGTTTCATTTCAGGATATTTCACTTTTCACCATAGAGTTCAATATGCTGCCAAATATCACTTTTTCAGTTTTACAAGACCAGTGTCCAAACCCTGCTTTATGAGAAAAGAGGTATAACTCCCTGAGTGGAATTCACACATCACAAAGCAGTTTTTCAGAATGCTTCTCTCCAGATTTTATCTGAAGATATCTCCTATTTCCACACATGCCTGAATGTGCTCCTGAAAGTCCCTTCACGAATCCATCCATGATACAGTTTCAAAACTGTGTAATAGAAAGAAAGTTTTATCTATGTGAGATGAATAGATGTGTATATCAAAGCAGTTTCAACTAAAGCTTCTTTAAAATATTTGTTTGAGGATATTTCCTGTTTCACCATAACCATCCATATACTGCGGGTGCTCCCTGGTAGTTTTTTCTCCAAGCGGGATTCAACAAACCTCTCTGAGAAGAAAACTACAACTCTGTGAGTGGAAAGTACACATTATGAAGTAGCTCCTCGAAATTTTCTCTGCAGTGTTTATGTGAAGATATTTCCATTTTAACCAGAAGCCTCAAAGCGCTCCCGAGTATCCCTTAGCTGACTAACCCAAAACAGTGTTAGAATACAGTTCAATGAACACAGAAGTTTAACTGTGTGAGTGGACTTCACGTGACCTAGAGTAATCTCACAGAAAGTTTCCTTCGGGTTTTTCTCAGAGGGTATTTCTTTTTCAGCATATTCTTAAGAGCGTTCCCAAATATCCTTTCTTAGGTTCCACAGAAACAGTTATTTCAACTGTTCAATCCAAAGATTGATTTAACTCTATGAGATGAATACACACATCACAAAGCAGTTGCTCTGAAAGCTTCAGTCCAGTTTTCATCGACAGATGATACCTTTCTCGTCCCAAGCCTCTGGTCGCCACTAAATATCCCTTCACAGATTCGTCAAAGATACTGCTTCCAAACTGAGCAAAGTACTGTAAGGTTTAAACCTTTGAGAAGAATACACATTTGAGAACAGTTTCTTGGAACGCTTCTCTCTGGGTTTCATTTCGAGATATTTCACTTTTTGCCATAGTCTTCAATGCACTGCAAAATATCACTTTTTCAGTTTTACAAGAAAAGTGTTCAAACACTGCTTTATGAGAAAATAGGTATAACTCCCTGAGTGGAATGCACACATCACAAAGCACTATCTCAGAAAGCTTCTTTCCAATTTTTATCTGAAGATATCTTCTATTTCCCCACAGTGTTGAATGTGCTCACGAATGTCCCTTCACGGATACGTCCATGACGCAGTTTTAAAACTGCATAATACAAAGAAAGTTTTAAATATGTGAGATGAATAGATATATCTATCCCAAAGCAGTTTCTCAGAAAGCTTTTTCCAATTTTGTCTGAGGATATTTCCATTTTCACCATAGCCGTCCACATACTAGCGAATGTCCCGTGGTAGCTTTTCTCCAAACGGGATTCCCCAATCATCTGTGAGAAGAAAAGTATAACTCTGTGAGTGAAATGCACACGTCACAAAGCAGCTCCTCCAAAATCTTCTCTCCAATATCTATTTGAAGATATTGCCGTTTTCACCGTAAGCCTCAGAGTGCTCCCGAGTATCCCTTAGCTGACTAACCCAAAACAGTGTTAGAATACAGCTCAATGAAAACAGAAGTTTAACTGTGCGAGGGAACTTCACGAGACCTAGAGCAGTTTCACAGAAAGTTTCCTTCTGGTTATTACCAGAGGGTATTTCTTTTTCAGCATATTATTAACAGCGTACTGAAATGTCTTTTCTCAGGTTTCACAGAAAAAGTGATTTCAAACTGCTCAATCCCAAGAATGATTTAATATTATGACATAAATATACACATCAGAAAGCAGTTATTCTGAAAGCTTTTCTCCAGTTTTCATCAGCAGACATTTCCTTTCTCACCGTAAGACTCCAGGCGCCACTTAATATGCATTCACAGATTCCTCAGAGACAGAGTTTCCAAACGGGGCATCTTAGTGTTATCTTTAACTCTCTGAAATGAATACACACGTCGGAGAGCAGTTTCTTGGAATGCTTCTTTCTGGGTTTTATTTCAGGATATGTCACTTTTCGTCACAGCCTTCAATGCTCTGCAAAATATCACTTTTACAGTTTTACAGGAACAGTGTTCAAACACTGCCTTATGAGAAAAGAGATATAACTTCCTGTGTGGAATGCACACATCACAAAGCAGTTTCTCAGAAAGCTTCTCTCCAGTTTTTATCTGAAGATATTTTCTATTACCACACAGGCATGAATGTGCTCCCGCATGTCCCTTCGCGTATACCTCAATGACGCAGTTTCAAAACTGCGTAATAGAAAGTTTTATCTGTGTGAGATGAATAGATATTTCTATCATAAAGCAGTGTCACTGAAAGTTTCTATTCAGTTTTTGTCTGAGGATGTTTTCTTTCTCACCATAGCCGTCCATATACTCCCAAATGTCCCGTGATAACTTTTCTTCAAACTGGATTCCCCGCTCCTCTGTGAGAAGAAAAGTATATCTCTGAGAGTGGAATGTACACGTCCCAAAGGAGCTCCTCGGAAATCTTCTCTCCAGTGTCTATCTGAATATATTTAAATTTTCTAAGTAAGCCTCAAAGCGCTCCCGAGTATCCCTTAGCTGACTAACCTAAAACAGTGTTAGAATACGTCTCCATGAAAACAGAAGCTTAATTGTGCGAGTGGAAAACAGGTGAACTAGAGCAGTTTCACAGAACGTTTCCTTCTGGTTTGTATCAGAGGGCGTTTCTTTTTCGGCATATTCTTAAGAGCATTTCCAAATGTCCTTTCTCAGGTTCCACAAAAACAGTGATTTCAAACTGCTCAATTAAAAAGAATGATTTAACTCTATGAGATGAAGACACACATCACAAAGCAGCAACCCCAAAAGCTTCTCTCCAGTTTTCATCGGAAGTCGTTTCCTTTCTCACCACAGGCTTCTGGGCGCCACTTAATATCCCTTGCCAGATTCCTCAAAAGCAGAGTTTCCAAACTGTGCAACATAGTGTAAGCTCTAAATTTCTGATATGAATGCACACGTCAGAGAGCAGTTTCTTGGAATGCTTCTTTCTGAATTTTATTTCAGGGTATTTCACTTTTCACCGCAGTCTTCAATGTATTGCAAAATATCATTTTTTCAGGTTCACAGAAACAGTGCTGAAACACTGCCTTACGAGAAAAGTCGTATAACTCCCTGAGTGAAATGCACACATCACAAAGCTGTTTCTCAGAGAGCTTCTATCCAGTTTTTATCTGAAGATATCTACTATATCCAACACGCCTGAATGTGCTCCCGAATGTCCCTTCATGAATCCGTCCATGATGCAGTTTGAAAACTGTGTAATAGAAAGAACGTTTTATCTATGAGACATGAATAGATATATCTATTACCAAACATTTTTATAGAAAGCTTCTTTGCAGTTTTTGTCTGAGGATATTTCCTTTTCACCATGGACGTCCAAATACTCGCGAATGTCCCCTAGTAGCTCTTTCTCGAGATGGGATTCCCCAATCCTCAATGAGAGAAAAGTATAACTCTGTGAGTGGAATGCACATGTCACAAAGCAGCTCCTCGGAAATCTTCTCTCCAGTATCTATCTGAAGATATTTCCGTTTTTACCATAAACCTCAAAGTGCTCCCGAATATCCCCGACCTGACTAACCTAAAACAGTGTTGGATTACTGCTCAATGAAAACACAGGCTTAACTGTGTGAGTGGACTTCACATGACCTAGAGCAGTTTCACAGAAGGATTCCTTCCAGTTTTTATCGGATGGTATTTCTTTCTCAGGATATTCTTAAGAAGGTTCCAAAATGACTTTTCTCAGGTTCTACAGAAACTGTGATTTCACGCTGTTCAATCCAAAGAATGATTTAACTCTATGAGATGAATACACACAACACAAAACAGTTGCTCCGAAAGCTTCTCTCCAATTTTCATCAGAAGATGTTACTTTTCCCACCACAAGCCTCTGGGCACCACTTAATATCCCTTCACAGATTCCACAAAGACAGAGTTTCCAAACTGGGCAACGTAATGTAAGCTTTAATTCTCTGAAATAAATGCACACGTCAAGGAGCAATTTCTTGGAACGCTTCTATCAGGGTGTTATTTCAGGATATTTCACTTTTCTCCATAATCTTCAAATCACTGCAAAATATCACTTTTTCAGTTTTACAGGAAGAGTGTTCGAACACTGCCTTACGAGAAACGAGGTGTAAGTCCCTGAGTGGAATGCACACATCACAAAGCAGTTTCTCAGAAAGCTTCTCTCCAGTTTTTAGGTGAAGATATTTCCAATTTCCCCACAGTCCTGAATGTGCTCCCCAAATTCCCTTCACGAATCCATCCATGATGCAGTTTCAAAACTGTGCAATAGAAAGAAAATTTTATCTAGTGATATGAACAGACATATCTTTTCCAAAGCAGTTTCACAGAAGCTTCTTTCCAGTTTGTCTGAGGATATTTCCTTTTTCACCAGAGCGGTCCATACACTCCCGAATGTCCTCTGGTAGCGTTTCTTTGAAACGGGATAGCCCAATACTCTATGAGAGGAAAAATATAACTCTGTGAGTGGAATACATGCGTCCCAAAGCAGCTCCTCGGAAATCTTCTCTCCAGTATCTATCTGAAGATATTTCCGTTTTCACTATAAGCCTCAAAGAGCTCCCAAGGATCCCTTAACTGACTAACCAAAAACAGTGTTAGAATACAGCTCAATGAACACAGAAGCTTAACTGTGTGAGTGCACTTCACGTGACCTAAAGCATTTTCAGAGAAAATTTCCTCGTTTTTATTGCAGTGTATTCCTTTTTCAGCATATTCTTAAGAGCGTTCCCAATGTCCTTTCTCAGGTTCCAAAGAAACAGTGATTTCAAACTGCTGAAATCAAAGAATGATTTTACTCTATGAGATGAATACACACATCACAAAGCCGTTGCTCCGAAAACTTATCTCCAGTTTTCTTCAAAAGACATTTCCTTTCTCACCAGAAGCCTCCGGGCACCACTTAATAACAGTTCACAGAGTCCTCAAAGACAGAGATTCCAAACTGGGCTATGTAGTGTAAGCTTTAGCTGTCTTAAATCAATGCACACATCAGAGAGCAGTTCTTTTAACAATTCTTTCTGTGTTTTATTTCTGGATATTTCACTTTTCGCCATAGTCTTCAATGCACTGCAAAATATCACTTTTTCAGTTTTACAGGAAAAGTGTTCAAACACTGCCTTATGAGAAAACACATATAACTTCCTCAGTGGAATGCACACATCACAAAGCTCTTTTTCAGAAAGCTTCTCTCCAGTTTTGATCTGAAGATATCTCCTATTTCCCCACAGGACTGCATGTACTCCTGAATGTCCCTTCGCTAACCCGTCCATGATGCAGTTTCAATAGTGCATAATACAAAGAAGATTTCATCTATGTGAGATGAATAGACATATATATCACAATGCAGTTTCACAGAAAGCTTCTTTCCAGTTTTTGTCTGAGGATAATTCCTTTTTCACCATAGCCATCCATATACCCCTGAAAGTCCCCTGGTTCTTTTTCCACCAAGCGGGATTCCCCAATCTTCTATGAGAAGAAAAGTGTAACTCTTTGTATGGAAAGCACACGTCACAAAGCAGCTCCTTGGAAATCATCTCTCCAATATCTATCTGAAGATATTTTCGTTTGCACCAGAAACCTCAAGGCACTCCCAAGTATCCCTTAGCTGACTAACATAAAACAGTGTTAGAATATGGCTCAATGAAACAGAAACTTAACTGTGTGAGTGGAATTCACGTGACCTAGAGCAGTTTCACAGAAAGTTCCCTTCTGGTGTTTGTTGGAGGGTATTTCTTTTTCAGCATATTCATAAGTGCGTTTCAAATGTACTTTCTCAGGTTACACAGAAGCGGTGATTTCAAATGGCCCTATCTAAAGAATGATTTGACTGTATGAAATGAATACACACATCACAAAGCAGTTGCTCCAAAAGCTTCCCTCCAGTTTTCATCCCAAGGCGTTTCCTTTCTCACATCACAAAGCAGTTTCTCCAAAAGCTACTCTCCAGTTTTCATCGGAAGTTGTTTCCTTTCTCACAACAAGCATCCGGACGCCAGTTAATAGCCGTTCACAGTTTCCTCAAAGACAGAATTTCCAAACTGGGCAACGTAGTGTAACCATTAACTCTCTGAAATGAATGCACACGTCACAGAACAGTTTCTTGGAACGCTTCTTTCTGGGTTTTATTTCAGAATATTTCAACTTTGCCATGGTCTTCAATGTGTTGCAAAATACCACTTTTTCAGCTTTACAGGAACAGTTTTCAAAGCTGTCTCTTGGGAAAAGAGATATAACTCCCTGAGTGGAATGTACACATCACAAAACAGTTTCTCAGAAAGCTTCTCTCCACTTTTTATCTGAAGAAATCTCGTTGTACCCCACATTACTGAATGTGCTCCCGAATGTTTGTTCACGAATCTGTCCGTGACGCAGTTTCAAAACTGAGTAATGGAAAGAAAATTTTATCTATGTGAGATGAATAGACATAACTATCACAAAGCAGTTTCACAGAAAGCTTCTTTCCAGTTTTTTCTGCGGATATTTCCTTTTTCTCCATAGCCGTGCAGATACTCCTGAGTATCTCCTGGTAGCGTCTACTCCAAATGGGATTCCCCAATACTCTATGAGAAGAAAAGTATAAGTCTGTGAGTGGAATGCCCACGTCACAAGGCACATCGTCAGAAATATTCTCTCCAGTATCTATCTGAAGATATTTCTGTTTTCACCGTAAGTCTTAAAGTGCTCCTGAGTATCCCTTAGCTGTCTTGAATGAAAGAGTGTTACAATACTGCTCAATGAAAACAGAAGCTTAACTGTGCGAGTGGACTTCACGTGACCTAGAGCAGTAGAGCAGTTTCACAGAATGTTTCCTTCTGGTTTTTATCGAAGGGTATTTCCTTTTCGGCATCTTCTTAAGAGCGTTCCCAAAAGTCCTTTCTCAGGTACCACAGAAACATTGATTCCAGACTGCTCAATCCAAAGAATGATTTAACTCTATGAGATGAATACACACATCACAAAGCAGTTGCTCTGAAAGCTTTTCTCCAGTTTTCATTGGAAAACGTTTCCCTTCTCACTACAATCCTCAGGGCACCACTTAACATCCCTTCACAGATTCTTCAAAGACAGATTTTCCAATTCGGTCAACGTAGTGTAAGCTTTACCACTCTGAAATGAATGCATACGTGGGAAAGAAGTCTCCTGGAACACTTCTTTCGGGGTTTTATTTCAGGATATTTCACTTTTGGCCATAGTCTTCAATGCATTGAAAAATATCGCTTTTTCAGTTTTACAGGAACAGTGTTCAAACACTGCATTATGAGAAAAGAGGTATAACTCCCTGAGTGGAATGCAAACATCACAAAGCAGATTCTCAGAGAGCTTCTCTCCAGTTTTTATATGAAGAAATCTCCTATTACCCCACAATCCTGAATGCGCTCCCGAATGTCTCTTCACAGATCCGTCCATGAGGCAGTTTCAAAACTGCATAATAAAAAGAATGTTTTATTTATGTGAGATGAATATCCATATCTATCCCAAAACAGTTACACAGAAAGCTTCTTTCCGTTTTTGTCAGAGGATATTTCCTCTTTCTTCATAGCCTTGCATATACTCCCGAATGTCTACTGGTAGCGTTTACTCCAAACGGGATTCACCAATCCTCTATAAGGAAAGAAGTATAAATCTGTGAGTGGAATGCAGACATCACAAAGCAACTCTTCGGAAATCTTCTCTCCAGTATCTATCTGAAGATATTTCCGTTTTCACTGTAACCCTTAAAATGGTCCCGAGTATCCCTTAACTGATTAACTTAAAGAGTGTTAGAATACTGTTCAATGAAAACAGAAGCTTAACTGTGCGAGTGGAGTTCTCGTGACCTAGAGGAGGTTCACAGAAAGTTTCCTTCTGGTTTTTATTGGACGGTATTTCCTTTTCAGAATATTCTTCAGAGCATTCCCAAATGTCCTCTCCTAGCTTCCACAGAAACAGTGATTTCAAACTGTTCAATCCAGAGAATGATTTAACTCTATGACATGAATACACACAACACAAAGCAGTTACTCCAAAAGCTTCTCTCCAGTTTTCATCAGAAGACGTTTCCTTTTTCACCACAAGCCACCAGGCGCCACTTAATATTCCTTCACAGATTCCTCAAAGGCAGAGTTTCCAAACTGGGCAACGTAGTGTAAGCTTTAACTCTCTGAATTGAATGCACACATCGGAGAGCAGTTTCCTAGAACACTTCTTTCTGGCTTTTATTTCAGCGTATTTCATTTTTCAGCACAGTCTTCAATGCATGGCAAAATATCACTTTTTCAGATTTATAGGAACTGTGTTCAAACACTGCCTTATGAGAAAAGAGGTGTAACTTCCTGAGTGGAATGCACACATTACAGAGCAGTTTCTCAGAAAGTTTCTCTCCAATTTTAATCTACAGATATCTCCTTTTTGCCCTCAGGCCTGAATGGGCTCCTGAATGTCCCTTCCTGAATCTGTCTATGATGTAGTTT
Organism: Mandrillus leucophaeus; assembly: GCF_000951045.1. Taxonomy (NCBI): domain Eukaryota; kingdom Metazoa; phylum Chordata; class Mammalia; order Primates; family Cercopithecidae; genus Mandrillus; species Mandrillus leucophaeus. The sequence goes on from NW_012099299.1 coordinate 307,391, forward strand.
CAAAACTGCATAATATTAAGAAAGCTTTATCTATGCTAGATGAATAGACATATTTGTCACCAAGCAGTTTCACAGAAAACTACTTTCCAGTACTTGTCTGAGAAAATTTCCTTTTTCACCAGAGCCATCCATGTACTTCCGAATGTCCCCTGGTAGCTTTTCCTCCAAACAGTATACAGCAATCTTCTATGAGAAGAAAAGTATAACTCTTGAGTGGAATGCACCTGTCACAAAGCAGCTCCCCGGAAATCTTCTCTCCAGTATCTATCTGAAGGTATTTCCATTTTCTCTGTAAGTCTCAAAGTGCTCCCGAATATCCTTTAGCTGACGAAATTAAAACAGTGTTAGAATACTGCTCAATGAAAAGAGAAGCTTAACTGTGCGAGTGGACTTCACGTGACCTAGAGCAGTTTCACAGAAAGTTTCCTTCTGGTTTTTTGGAGGGTATTTCTTTTTTAGCATGTTCTTAAGAGCGTTCCCAAATGTCCTTTCTGAGATTCCACAGAAAAAATGATTTCAAACTGCTCCATCCAAAGAATGATTAAACTCTATGAGATGAATACACACATAACAAAGCAGTTGCACTGAACACTTCTGTCCAGTTTTCATCAGAAGATGTTACCTTTCTTACCACAAGCCTCCAGGAGTCACTAAATATATCCTCACAGATTCCTCAAAGACAAAGTTTCCAAACTGAAGAACATAGTGTAAGCTTTAACTCCCTGAAATGAATGAACATGTCGGAGAACAGTTTCTTGGAACACTTCTTTCTGGGTTTTATTTCAGGATATTTCACTTTTCACCATAGTCTTCAATGCGCAGCAAAATATCACTTTTTAAGCTTCACAGGAACAGTGTTGAAATACTGCCTCATGAGAAGACGTATAACTCCCTGAGTGGAATGCCCACATGACAAAGCAGTTTCTCAGAAAGCCTCTCTCCAGTTTTTATCTGAAGATATTTCCAATTTCTCCAAAGGCCTGAATATGCTTCCGAATGTCCATTCGCGAATCTGTCTATGACGTTGTTTCAAAACTGCGTAATAGAATGAAAGTTTTATCTATGTGAGATGAATAGACATATCTATCCTAAAGTAGTTTCAAACAAATCTTCTTTCCAGTTTTTGTCTGAGGAGATTTCTTTTTTCACCATAGCCATCCATATACTCCCAAATGTCCCCTGGTAGCTTTTTATCCAAACGGGATGCCTCAATCCTCTGTGAGAATAAAAGTATAACTCTGTGAGTGGAATGAACACGTCACAAAGCAGCTCCTCGACTATCTTCTCTCCAGGAGGTAGCTGAAGATGTTTCCAATTTCACTGTAAGCCTCTAAGCACTCCCAAGTATCCCTTAGCTGACTAGCCTAAAACAGTGTTAGAATACTGCTCAATGAAAAGAGAAGCTTAACTGTGCTAGTGCACTTCACGTGGCCTAGACCAGTTTCACAGAAAGTTTCCTTCTGGTTTTTATCGAAGGATATTTCTTTTTCAGCATATTCCTAAGAGTGTTCCCAAAGGTCCTTTCTCAGTTTCCACAGAAAAAGTGATTTCAAATTGCTCAATCCAAAGAATGATTTAACTCTGTGAGTAGAATACACACATCACAAAGCAGTTGCACCGAACACTTCTGTCCAGTTTTTACCAGAAGATGTTTCTTTTCTCTCCACATGCCTCCGGGTGCCAATTAATATCCCATCACAGATTCCTCAAACACAGAGTTTCCAAACTGGGCAACGTAGGCTAAGCTTTAACTCTCTGATATGAATGCACACGTCAGAGAGCATTTTCATGGAACGTTTCTTTCTGGGTTGTGTTACAGGATATTTCACTTTTCACCGTAGTCTTCAATGTGATGCAAAATATCACTTTTTCTTATTTACAGGAACAGTGTTCAAACACTGACTTATGAGAAAAGAGATATAACACCCTGAGTGGAATGAACACATCACAAAGCAGTTTCTCAGAAATCTTCTCTCCAGTTTTTATCTGGAGATATTTCCTATTTCCCCACAGTCCTGAATGTGCTCCCCAATGTCCTGTCGCGAATCCTTCCATGACGCAGTTACAAAACTGTGCAATAGAAAAAAGTTGTATCTATGTGAGATGAATAGAGATAACTATCATAAAGCACTTTCCGAGGAATCTTCTTCCAGTTTGTGTCTCATGATACTTCCTTTTTTACTGTAGCCGTCTATGTACTCCCGATTGTCCTCTGGTAGCGTTTTCTTAACAACAGGATTTGTAAATCCTCAGTGAGAAGAAAGGTATAACTCTGTGAGTGGAATGCACACGTCACAAAGCAGCTCCTCAAAAATCTTCCCTCCGGTATCTATCTGAAGATATTTTCGTTTTTACCAAAAGCCTCCAAACGTGAACTAGTATCCCTTAGCTGACTAACCTAAAACAGTGTTAGAATACTGCTCAATAAAAACAGAAGCTTACCTGTTCAGGTGAATTCACGTGACATACAGCAGTTTCCCAGAAAGATTCCTTCTGGTTTCTATCTGAGGGTATTACTTTTTCAGTATATTCCTAAGAGCATTCCCAAATGTCCTTTCTCAGGTTACACAGAAACAGTGATTTCAAACTGCTCAACAAAAAGAATGATTTAACTCTATGAGATGAATACACACATCACGAATCAGTTGCTTCAAAAGCTTCTCTAAAATTTTCATCGGGAGGCATTTCCTTTCTCACCACAAGCCTCTGGGCGCCACTTAATATCCCTTCACAGAACTGGGCAACGTAGGCTAAGCTTTAACTCTCTGATATGAATGCACACGTCAGAGAGCATTTTCATGGAACGTTTCTTTCTGGGTTGTGTTACAGGATATTTCACTTTTCACCGTAGTCTTCAATGTGATGCAAAATATCACTTTTTCTTATTTACAGGAACAGTGTTCAAACACTGACTTATGAGAAAAGAGATATAACACCCTGAGTGGAATGAACACATCACAAAGCAGTTTCTCAGAAATCTTCTCTCCAGTTTTTATCTGGAGATATTTCCTATTTCCCCACAGTCCTGAATGTGCTCCCCAATGTCCTGTCGCGAATCCTTCCATGACGCAGTTACAAAACTGTGCAATAGAAAAAAGTTGTATCTATGTGAGATGAATAGAGATAACTATCATAAAGCACTTTCCGAGGAATCTTCTTCCAGTTTGTGTCTCATGATACTTCCTTTTTTACTGTAGCCGTCTATGTACTCCCGATTGTCCTCTGGTAGCGTTTTCTTAACAACAGGATTTGTAAATCCTCAGTGAGAAGAAAGGTATAACTCTGTGAGTGGAATGCACACGTCACAAAGCAGCTCCTCAAAAATCTTCCCTCCGGTATCTATCTGAAGATATTTTCGTTTTTACCAAAAGCCTCCAAACGTGAACTAGTATCCCTTAGCTGACTAACCTAAAACAGTGTTAGAATACTGCTCAATAAAAACAGAAGCTTACCTGTTCAGGTGAATTCACGTGACATACAGCAGTTTCCCAGAAAGATTCCTTCTGGTTTCTATCTGAGGGTATTACTTTTTCAGTATATTCCTAAGAGCATTCCCAAATGTCCTTTCTCAGGTTACACAGAAACAGTGATTTCAAACTGCTCAACAAAAAGAATGATTTAACTCTATGAGATGAATACACACATCACGAATCAGTTGCTTCAAAAGCTTCTCTAAAATTTTCATCGGGAGGCATTTCCTTTCTCACCACAAGCCTCTGGGCGCCACTTAATATCCCTTCACAGATTCCTCAAAGACAGAGTTTCCAAACTGGGCAATGGCCAAGAGCCGTTTCATGGAATGCTTCCTTCTTGGTTTTATTTCAGGACAAGTCTCTTTTCACCATAGCCTTCAATGCGCTGCAAAATATCGCTTTTTCAGTTTTACAGGAACAGTGTTCAAACACTGCCTTACGATAAAAGAGGTATAACTCCCTGAGTGGAATGCACACATCAAAAAGCAGTTTCCCAGAAATCTTCTTTCCAGTTTTTTTCTGAAGATATTTCCTATTTCCCCACAGGCCTGAATGTGCTTCCAATTGTCCCCTCGTGAATCTGACCATGATGCCATTTCAAAAGTGCAAAATAGAAAGAAAGTTTTATCTATGTGAGATGAATAAACATATCTCTCACAAAGGAGTTTCACAGAAAGCTTCTTTCAAGTTTTTATCTGAAGATATTTCCTTTTCCACCATAGCCATCCATATACTCCAGAACATCCCCTGGTAGCTTTCTCTCCAAGCTGGATTACCCAATCCCCTATGAGAAGAAAAATAAAACTCTGTGAGTGAAATGCATACATCACAAAGCAGCTCCATGTAAATCTTCTCTCCAATATATATCGGAAGATATTTCTGTTTTTACCGTAACCCTCCAATCATTCCCGGGTATCCCTTAGCTGACTAACCTAAAACAGTAATCAATGAAAACAGAAGCTTAACTGTACAAGTGGACCTCACGTGACATAGAGCAGTTTCACAAAAAGTTTTCTTCTGGTTTTTATCGAAGGGTACTGCTTTTTCAGCATTTCATTAAGAGCATTCCCAAATATCCTTTCTCAGATTTCACAGAAAAAGTGATTTCAAACTGCTCAATCCAAAGAATGATTTAACTCTATGAGATGAATACACACATCACAAAGCAGTTGCTCTGAAAGTTTCTCTCCAGTTTTCATCGGAAGACGTTTGCTTTCTCACCACAACCTTCTGGGCGCTACTGAATATCCCTTCACAGATTACTCAAAGACAGGTTTTCCAAACTGGGCAAGGTAGTGTAAGCTTTAACTCTCTGAAATGAATGCACACGTCAGAGAGCAGTTTCATGGAACACTTCTTTCTGGATTTTTTTTCCGGATATTTCACTTTTCGCCACAGTCTTCAATGTGTTGCAAAACATCACTTTTTCAGTTTTACAGAAACAGTCTTCTAACACTGCCTTATAAGAAAAGAGGTATAACTCCCTGAGTGGAAAGCACACATCATAATGCAGTTTCTCAGAAAGTTTCTCTGTACTTTTTATCTGGAGATATTTCCTATTTCCCCATTGGCCTGAAAGTGTTCCCGAAAGTCCCTTCGTGAATCTGTCCATGACGCAGCTTCAAAACTGCATAATAGAATGAAAGTTTTATCTATGTGAGATGAATAGACATACCTATCACAAAGCATTTTCATAGAAAACTTCTTTCTTGTTTTTTTCTGAGGATATTTCCTTTTTCACCATAGCCATGCATATACTCCTGAATGCCTCCTGGTAGCGTTTTCTTAGAAAAGATATTCCTCAATCTTCTAGGACAAGAAAGGTATAACTCTGTGACTGGAATGCCCACATCACAAAGCAACTCCTCGGAAATCTTCTCTTCAGTATCTTTCCGAACATATTTCCCTTTTCTTCATAAGCCTCAAAGTGCTCCCGAGTATCCCTTGCCTGAGTAATCTAAAACAGTGTTAGAATACTGCTCAATGAAAGCAGAAGCTTAACTGTGTGAGTGGAATTCACGTGGCCTAGAGGAGTTTCACAGAAAGTTTCTTTCCAGTTTTTATTGGAGGGTATTACTTTTTGAGGATATTCTTAAAATCATCACCAAATATCCTTTCTTAGGTTCCACAGATACAGTGTTTTCAGACACCTCAATCCAAAGAATGATGTAAGTCTATGACATGAATACACACATCACAAAGCAGTTGGTCCAAAATCTTCTGTCCAGTTTTCATCGGAAGACATTTCCTTACTCACCACAAGCCTCCAGTCGCCTCTTAGTATCCCTTCCCAGATACCTCAAAGACAGAGTTTCCAAACTGGTCAATGTAGGAAGAGTTTTAACACTCTGAAGTGAATGCACACGTCAGAGAACAGTTTCTTGGAATGCTTCTTTCTGGGTTTTATTTCTGGATATTTCATTTTTTGCCATAGTCTTCTATGCACTGCAAAATAACACTTTTTCAGTTTTACAGGAACAGTGTTCAACACTGCCTTATGAGAAAAGAGGTATAAGCCCCTGAGTGGTATGCACACATCACAATGCAGTTTCTCACAAAGCTCCTCTCCAGTTTTTATCTGAAGATATCTCCTATTACACAACAGTGCTGAATGTGCTCCCGAATGTCCCCTCGTGAATCCGTCCATGATGACATTTCAAAACTGCATAATAGAAAGAAAGATGATCTATGTGAGATGAATAGACATATCTATCACAAACCAGTTTCACAGAAGGCTTCTTTGCAGTTTTTGTCTGAGGATACTTCCTTTTACACCATAGCCATCTATATACTGCCGAATGCCCCCTGGTAGCGTTTCTCCAAACGGGATTCCCCAATCCTCTATGAGAAGAAAGGTATAAATCTTTGAGTGCAATGCACACGTCACAAAGAGCTCCCCGGAAATCTTCTCTCCAGTGACGATCTGAAGATATTTCCATCTTCACTGTAAGCCTCAAAGCGCTCCCGCGTATCCCTTAGCTGACTAACCTAAAACAGTGTTAGAATACTGCTCAATGAAATCAGAAGCTTAACTGTGTGAGTGGAATTCATGTGTCCTAGAGTAGTTTCACAGAAAGTTTCCTTCAGGTTCTAATTGGAGGGTATTTCTTTTTCAGCATATTCTTAAGATGGTTCCCAAATGTCCTTTCTCAGGTTCCACAGAAACAATGATTTCAAACGGCTCAATACAGAGAAAAATTTAGCTCTATGAGATGAATACACACATCACAAAGCAGTTGCTCTGAAAGCTTCTCAGTTTTCATCGGAAGATGTTTCTTTTCTCATCACAAACCTCTGTGCGCCACTAAATATCCCTTCACAGATTCCTAAAAGACACAGTTTATAAACTGGGCAATGTAGTGTAAGCTTTAACTCTCTGAAATGAATGCACACGTCAGAGAGAAGTTTCCTCGAATGCTTCTTTCTGGGTTTTATTTCAGGATATTTCACTTTTCTCCATAGTCTTCAAACCACTGCAAAATATCGCTTTTTCAGATTTACGGAACAGTGTTTAAAACCTACCTTATGAGAAAAGAGGTATAACTCACTGAGTGGAATGCACACATCACAAAGCAGTTTCTCAGAAAGCTTCTCTCCACCTTTTATCTGAAGAAATCTCCTATTACCCCACATTCCTGAATGTGCTCCCAAATGTCTCTTCACAAATCCATCGATGAGGCAGTTTCAAAACTGTGTAACAGAAAGAAAGTTTTATGTATGTGAGATGAATAGCCATATTTATCACAAAACAGTTACACAGAAAGCTTCTTTCCCGTTTTGTGTGAGATTTACTTTTTCTCCCTAGCCATGCATATACTCCCGAATGTCTCCTGGTAGCGTTTACTCCAAATGGGATTCCCCAATACTCTATGAGAAGGAAAGTATAACTCTGTGAGTGTAATGCACACATCACAAAGCAGCTCCTTGGAAACTTTCTCTCCAGTATATATCTGAAGATATTTCCATTTTCATGGATGCATCAAAGGGCTCCTGAGTATCCGTTAGCTGACTAAACAAAAACAATGTTAGAATGCTGTCCAATAAAAATAGAAGCTAAAATGTGTGAGTGAAATTCACTTGACCTAGAACAGTTTCACAGAAAGTTTCCATCTGGCTTTCATCGGAGGGTTTTGTTTTTCAGCATATTCTTAAGAGCATTCCCAATGTCCATTCTCAGGTTACACAGAAAGAGTGATTTCAAACTGCTCAATCCAAAGAATAACTTAACTCTATGAGACACATCACATAACAGTTGCTCCGAAAGCTTCTCTCCAGTTTTCATCGGAAGACATTTCCTTTCTCAAAAGAAACCTCCGTGCGCTCCTTAATGTCCCTTCACAGATTCCTAAAACAAAGAGTTTCCAAACTGGGCAACGTAATGTAAGCTTTAACATTCTGAAACGAATTCACACGTTGGAGAGCAGTTTCGTGTCATGCATCTTTCTGGGTTTTATTCCCGTATATTCACTTTTCACCACAGTCGTCAATGCACAGCAAAATATCCCTTTTTCAGTTTTACAGGAGCAGTGTTCAATCACTGCTTTATGAGAAAAGAGGTACAATTCCCTGAGGGGAATGAACACATCACAAAGCAGTTTCTCAGAAAGCTTCTCTCCAGTTTTTACCTGAAGGTATCTCCTTTTTCATTGTAGGCATGAATGTGCTCCCGATGTCCCTTCTCGAATCCGTCCAAGATGCAGTTTCAAAACTGTGTAATAGAAAGGGAGCTTTATCTGTGTGAGATGAATAGGCATATCTATCACAAAAAAGATTCACAGAAAGCTTCTTTCCAGTTTTTTTCTGAGGATATTGCCATTTTCACCATAGCCGTCCATATATTCCCGAATGTCCCCTGGTGCCGTTTTCTCCACACAGGATTTCCCAATCCTCTATGAGAAGAAAAGTATAACTCTGTGAGTGGAATGTACACATCACAAAACAGCTCCTCAGAAATCATCTCTCCAATAACTATCTGATGATATTTCCGTTTTAACCATAAGCCTCAAAGCGCTCCCAAGTATTCCTTAGCTGATTAACCTAAAACATTGTTAGAATACTGCTCAATGAAAACAGAAACTTAACTGTGCGAGTGGACTTCGCATGACCTACAGCAGTTTCACAGAAAGCTTCCTTCCAGTTTTTATCAGAGGGTATTTCTTTTTCAGCATATTATTAAGAACGATCTCAAATGTCCTTTCTCTGGTTCCACAGAAACAGTTATTTCAAACTGCTCAATCCAAAGAATGATTTAACTCTGTGAGATGAATACACACATCAAAAGGCAGTTGCTCCTAAAGATTCTCTCCAGTTTTCAAAGGAAAGCGTTTCCTTTCTCACCGCAGCCTCCAGTGGCACTAAATATCTCTTCTCAGATTCCTCAAAGACAGAGTTTCCAAACCGGGCAACGTAGTATAAGCTTTAACTCTCTCAAATGAATGTACATGTCAGAGACTAGTTTTTTGGAATGATTCTTTCAGGGTTATATTTCAGGGTATTTCACTTTTCGACACAGACTTCAAAGCGCTGCCAAATATCACGTTTACAGTTTTACAGGAACAGTGTTCAAACACTGCCTTATGAGAAACGAGGTATAAGTCCCTGAGTGGAAGGCAATATCACAAAGCAGTTTCTCAGAACGCTTCTCTCCAGTTTTTAGCTGGAAATATTTAGAATTTCCCCACAGACCTGAATGTACTCCTGAAATTCCCTTCCAAATCCATCCACGACACAGTTTCAAACTGCGTAATAGAAAGAAAATTTTATCTATGTGAGATGAATAGACATATCTTTTCCAAAGCATTTTCACAGAAGGCTTCTTTCCAGTTTGGCTGAGGATATTTCCTTTTTTGCCATAGTGGTCCATGTACTCCCGAATGTCCCCTGGTAGCGTTTTCTCCAAACAGGATACGCCAATTCTCTATGAGAAGAAAAGTGTAACACTGTGAGTGGAATGCACATGTCAAAAGCAGCTCCTCGGAAATCTTCTTTCTAGTATGTATCTGAAGATACTCTGTTTTCACCGTAAGCCTCAAAGCGCTCCTGAGAATCCCTTAGCTGACTAACCTAAAACAGTCATAGAATACTCCTCGATGAAAACAGAAACTTAACTGGTTTTTCTCGCAGTGAATTTCATTTTCAGCATATTCTTAAGAGCGTTCCCAAATGTCTTGTCTCAGGTTCCAAAGAAACAATGATTTAAAACTGCTGAATCCAAAGAATGATTTAACTCTATGAGATGAATACACGCATCACAAAGCAGTTGCTCCGAAAACTGCTCTCCAGTTTTTATCAAAAGATGTTTCCTTTCTCACCACAAGAATCCGGGCGCCACTTAATATCAGTTCACAGATTCCTCAAAGACAGAGATTCCAAACCAGGCAATGTAGTGTAAGCTTTAGCTGTATGAAATGAATGCACACGTCACAGAGCAGTTTCTTGGAACGCTTCTTTCAGGGTTTTGTTTCCAGATATTTCTCTTTTCGTCATAGTCTTCAATGCGTGGCAGAATGTCACATTTTCAGTTTTACAGGAAGTGTGTTCAACCACTGCCTTTTGAGAAAAGAGGTAGAACTCCCTTAGTGAAATGCTCACGTCACAAAGCAGTTTCTCAGAAAGCTTCACTCCAGTTTTTATCTGAAGATATCTCCTATTTCCCCATATGACTGAATGTGCTACTGAATGTCCCTTCGCTAATCTGTCCGTGACGCATTTTCAAAATTGCGTAATAGAAAATAAGTTTTATCTATGACAGATGAATAGACAAATCTATCACAAAACACTTTCACAGGAAGCTTCTTTCCAGTTTTTGTCTGACAATGCTTCCTTTTTCCCCGTAGCCGTCCATATACTCCAGAATGACCCATGATAGCTTTTTCTCCAAACGAGATTCCCTAATCCTCTCTGAGAAGGAATGTATACCTCTGTGAGTGGAATGCACACTTCACAAAGAAGCTCCTCGGAGCTCTTCTCCCCAGGACCTGTCTGAAGATATTTCCATTTTCACTGTAAGCCTCAAAGTGCTCTCTAGTATTCCTAAGGTGACTAAGGAAAAACACTGTTAGAATACTGCCCATGAGAATAGAAGCTTAACTGTGTGAGTGAAATTCACGTGGCCTAGAGCAGTTTCACGGAAAGTTTCCTTCTGGCTTTTATCGAAGGGTATTTCTTTTTCATCATATTCTTAAGAGCGTTCCCAAATGTCCTTTCTCAGGTTCCACAGAAACAGTGACTTCAAACTGCTCAAACCAAAGAATGATTTAACTCTATGAGATGAATACACACATCACAAAGCTGTTGCTCTGAAAGATTCTCTCCAATTTTTATCGGAAGACACTTCCTTTCTCACCACAACACTCCGGGTGCCACTTAATAGCCCTTCACAGATTCCTCAAAGAGAGAGTTTTTAAACTGGGCATCGTAGTGTAAGCTTTAATACTCTGAAATGAATGGACACGTCAGAGAGCAGTTTCTTGGAACGCTTCTTTCTTGGTTTTATTTCATGATAATTCTCTTTTCACCACAGTCTTCAATGTACTGCATATTATCACTTTTTCAGTTTTACAGAACAGTGTTCAAACACTGCCTTAAGAAAAAAGGGGTATGACTCCCTTAGTGGAATGCACACGTCACAAAGCAGTTTCTCAGAAAGCTTCTCTCCAGTTTTCGTCTGAAGATATTTCCTATTTCCCCACAGGCCTGAATTTCTCGTGAATGACCCTTCGCGAATCCATCCATGATGCAGTTTCAAAACTGCGTAATGGAAGGAAAGTCTTATGTATGTGAGACTAACAGACATATCTATCACAAAAAAGTTTCACAGAAAGCTTTTTCCACTTTTGACTCAGGATATTTTCTTTTTCACCATAGCTGTCCATATACTCCCAAATGTCCCCTGGTAGCTTTTTCTCCAACTGGGATTCCTCAATCCTCTATGAGAATAAAAGTATACTCTGTGAGTGGAATGCACACGTCACAAGGCAGCTCCTCGGAAATCTTCTCTCCGTATATATCTGAAGATATTTCCATTTTCACAGGAAGCCTCAAAGCGCTCTGGAGTATCCCTTAGCTGACTAACCTAAAACAGTGTTAGAATACTACTCAATGAATACAGAAGCTTACCTGTGCGAGTTGAATTCACGTGACCTAATGCAGTCTCCCAGAAAGTTTCCTTCTGGTTTTTATAGGAGGATATTTTTTTCTCAGCATATTCCTAAGAGCGTTCCTAAATGTCCTTTCTCAGGTTCCCCGGAAACAGTGATTTCAAACTCCTCAATTAAAGGAATGATTTATCTCTATGAGATGAATACACACATCACAAAATAGTTGCTCAGAAAGCTTCTCTACGTTTTCATTGGAAGACAATTCCTTTCTCACCACAAATCTCTGTGCAAAATTTAATATCCCTTCACAGATTCCTAAAAGACAGAGTCTCCAAACTGGGCAATGTAGTATAAGTTTTAACCCTCTGAAATGAATGATCATGTCAGAGAGCAGTTTCTTGGAATGCTTCTTTCTGGGTTTTATTTCAGGATATTTCACTTTTCAAAATAGCATTCAATACGCTGCAGAATATCACTTTTTCAGTTTTACAGGAACAGTGTTCAAACACTGCCGAATGAGAAAAGAGGTATAACTCCCTGTGTGGAATGCACACATCACAAAGCAATTTTTCAGAATGCTTCTCTCCAGTTTTTATCTGAAGATATCTCATTTTCCATACAGGCTTAAATGTTCTCCCGAATGTCCCTTCATGAATCCGTCCATGTCCCAGTTTCAAAACTGCGTAATAGAAAGTAAGTTTTATCTATGTGAGATGAATGGACATATCTATCACAAAATAGTTTTAACGAAAGCTTCTTTAAACTATTTGTCTGAGGATATTGCCTTTTTCACCATGGCCATCCATAAACTCTCAGATATCTCCTAGTAGCTTTTCTCCAAGCGGGATTCCAGAAACATCTCTGAGAAGAAAAATATAACTCTGTCAGTGGAAAGTACACGTCACAAAGTAGATCCTCGATATTATCTCTCCATTATCAATCTGAAGATATTTACATTTTCACGGGAAATCTCAAAGCGCTGCCGAGTATCCCTTAGCTGACTAACCTTAAACAGTGTTAGAATACTGCTCAATGAAAACAGATGCTGAACTCTGTGAGTGGGATTCACGTGCCCTAGAGCAGTTTCACAGAATGTTTCCTTCTGATTTTTAACGGAGTATATTTCTTTTTCAGCATATTCTTAAGAGCATTCCCAAATGTCCTTTCTCAGGTTCCACAGAAACAGTGATTTCAAACTGTTCAATTGAAACAATGATTTAAATCTATGAGATGAATTCACACATCACAAAGCATTTGCTCCAAAAGCTTCTCTCCAGTTTCCTTCGGAAGACGTTTCATTTCTCACCACAAGCCTCCGAGCGCCACTGAATATCCCTTAAAAGTTTACTCAAAGACAGAGTTACCAAACTGGGCAACGTAGTATAAGCTTTAACTCTCTGACATGAATGCACACGTCAGAGAGCAGTTTCTTGGAATGCTTCTTTCTGGGTTTTATTTCAGGATATTTCACTTTTCTCCGTAGTCTTCAATGCGCTGGAGAATATCACATTTTCAGTTTTACAGTAACAGTGTTCAAACACTCCCTAATGAGAAAAGAGGTATAACACTCTGAGTGGAATGCACACATCACAAAAAGGTGTCTCAGAAAGTTTCTCTCCAGTTTTTATCTGATGATATCTCCTATTTCCCCACAGGCCTGAATGTTCTCTAGAATGTCCTTTCGTGAATCTGTCCATGACGCAATTTCAAATCACGTAATAGAAAGAACGTTTTATCTATGTGAGATGAATAGACATATCTATCACAAAGCAGTTTCACAGAAATCTTCTTTCTTGTATTTGTCTGAGGATATTTCCCTTTTCACCATAGATGTCCATATAATACCGAATATCCCTTGGTAGTTTTTTCTTCAAACCGGATTCCCCAATCCTCTATCAGAAGAAATGTATAACTCTGTCAGTTGAATGCACACGTCACAAAGAAGCTCCACGGAAATCTCCTCTCCAGGATCTATCTGAAGATATTTCCGCTTCCACCATAAGCTTCAAAGCACTCCCGTGTATCCCTTAGCTGACTAACCTAAAAAAGTGTTAGAATACTGCTCAATGAAAACAGAAGCTCAACTCTGCGAGTGGACTTCAAGTTACTTAGAACACTTTCACAAAATGTTTCTTTCTGGTTTTTATTGGAGGATAATGCTTTTTCAGCATATTCTTAGGCGCGTTCTTAAATGTCCTTTCTCAGGTTCCACGGAAACAGTGATTTCAATCTGCTCAATAAAAAGAATGATTTATTTCCATGAGATGAATACACACATCACAAAGCAGTTGCTCTGAAAGATTCTCTCCAGCTTTCAGCGGAAGACGTTTCCTTTCTCAAAAAGAGCCTCCTGGCGTCACTTAATATACCTTCACAGATTCCTCATAGACAGAGTTTCAAAACTGGGCAACATAGTGTAAGCTTTAACCCTCTGAAATGAATGCACATGTCGGAGAGCAGTTTCCTGGAAAGCTTCTTTCTGGGTTTTATTTCCGGATATTTCACTTTTCGCTACTGTCTTCAATGTGCTGCAAAATATCACTTTTTGAGTTTTACAGGAACAGTGTTCAAACACTGACTTATGAGAAAAGAGGTAAAACTCCCTGGGTGGAATGCATTTTTTTTTCAGCATATTCTTAAGAGCATTCCCAATATCCTTTCTCAGGTTCCACCGAAACAGTGATTTCAAACTGCTCAATCCAAAGAATGACTTAAATCTATGAGATGAATACACACATCACATGCAGTTCCTCTGAAAGCTTCTCTCCAGTTTTCACTGGAAGACGTTTACTTTCTCACCACAAGCCTCCGGACACCACTTAATATCCGTTCACTGATTCCTCAAGGACAGAATTTCCAAATTGGGCAACGCAGTGTAAGCTTCAACTCTTTGAAATGAATGCACATGTCAGAGAGATGTCTCATGGAATGCTTCTTTCTGGGTTTTACTTCAGGATATTTCACGTTTTGCCATAGTCTTCAATGCGCTGTAATATATCACTTTTTCAGTTTTACAGGAACAGTGTTCAAACTCTGCCTTATGAGAAAAGAGGCATAAGTCCCTGAGTGGAATGCACACATCAGAAAGCAGTTTCTCGGAAAGCTTCTCTCCAGTTTTTAGCTGAAGATATTTCCAATTTCCCCACAAGCTGGAATATGCTCCTAAATGTCCCTTAGTGAATCCGTCCATTATGGAGTCACAAAACTGCAAAATAGAAAGAAAATTTTAACTATGGGAGATGAATAGACATATCAAACACAAAGCAGTTTCACAGAAAGCTTCTTTCCAGTTTTTGTTTGTGGATAATTCCTTTTTCACCATAGCCGTCCTTATACTCCCGCATGTCCCCTGGTAGCTTTTTCTCCAATCCATTACAGAGTCACAAAACTGCAAAATAGAAGAAAGTTTTAACTATGGGAGATGAATAGACATGAAACACAAAGCAGTTTCACAGAAAGCTTCTTCCCAGCTTTTGTCTGAGGATATTTCCTTCTTCACCATAGCCATCCTTATACTCCCGAATGTCCCCTGGTAGCTTTTTCCCCAATCCTCTATGAGAAGAAAGTTAAAAATCTGTGAGTGGAATGCACCCTTCAAAAAGCAGCTCCTCGAAAATCTTCTCCCTAGAATCAATGTGAAGATATTTCCATTTTCAACGTAAACCTCAAAGCGCTCCCGAGTATCCCTTAGCTAACTAACGTAAAACAGTCTTAGAATACTGCTCAAAGAAAACAGAAGCTTAACTGTGTGAGTGGACATCACGTGACCTAGAGCAGTTTCACAGAAAGTTTTCTTCTGGCTTTTTATCGGAGGATATTTCCTTTTCAGCATACTCTTTAGAGCGTTCCCAAATGTCCTTTCTCAGGTTCCACAGAAACAGTGATTTCAAACTGCTCAATCCAAAAAATGACTTATCTCTATGAGATGAAAACACACATCATAAAGAAGTTGCTCTGAAAGCTTCTATCCAGTTTTCATTGGAAGACATAACCTTTCTCACCACAAGCCTTCAAGAGACACTTAATATACCTTCACAGATTCCTAAAGGACAGAGTTTCCAAACTGGGCAATGTAGTGTAAGCTTTAATAATCTCATATGAATGCACATGTCAGAGAGCAGTTTCGTGCAATGCTTCTTTCTGGGTTTTATTTCCGGATTTCCACTTTTCGCTGTAGTCTTCAATGTGTTGCAAAATATCAATTTTTCAGTTTTACAGGAACAGTGTTCAAACACTGCCTTATGGGAAAAGAGGTAAAATTCCCTGAGTGCAAGGCACACATCACAAAGCAGTCTCTCTGAAAGCTTCTCACCAGTTTTTATCTGAAGATATCTCCTATTTCCCCACAGTCCTGAATGTGCTCCCGAATGTCCCTTCGTGAATCTGTTCATGACGCAGTTTCAAAACTGCATAATAGAAAGAAAGTTTTATCTATGTGAGATGAATAGACATATCTATCACAAAGCAGTTTCACAGAAAGCTTCTTTCCAGTTTTTGTCTGAGCATATTTACTTTTTCAGCATAGCCGTCCATATACACCCGAATGTTCCCTGGTAGCTTTTTCTCCAAACGGGATTCCCCAATCCTCTATGAGAAAAATACTACAACTCTTTGAGTGTAATGCACACATAACAAAGCAGCTCCTCGGAAACCTTCTCTCCAGTATATATCTGAAGATATTTCCTTTTTCACAGAAGCATCAAAGTGCTCCCAAGTATCCCTTAGCTGACTAACCAAAACAGTGTTAGAATACTGTGCAATAAAAATAGAAGCTTAAATGTGTGAGTGAAATTCACGTCACCAAGAGCAGTTTCACAGAAAGTTTCCATCTGTTTTTTATCGGTGGGTTTTGTTTTTTCAGCATATTCTTAAGAGCGTTCCCAATGTCCTTTCTCAGATTCCACAGAAACAGTGATTTCAAACTGCTCAATCTAAAGAATAACTTACCTCTATGAGATGAGAACACACATCACAAAGCAGTTGCTCCAGAAGCTTCTCTCCAGTTTTAATCCGGAGATGTTTCCTTTCACACCACAATCCTCCATGATCTCCTTAATATCCCTTCACAGATTCCTAAAACACAGAGTTTCCAAACTGGGCAATGCAGTGTAAGCTTTAATTCGCTGAAACGAATGCACAGGTTTGAGACCAGTTTCTTGGAACACTTCTTACTGGGTTTTATTTCTGGATATTTCACTTTTCACCAGGGTCTTCAATGTGCTGCAAAATATCACTGTTTCAGTTTTACAGGAACAGTGTTCAAACACTGACTTACGAGAAAGGGGCATAATTCCCTGAGTGGAATAAACATCACAAAGTAGTTTCTCAGAAAGCTTCTCTCCAGTTTTTATCTGAAGATATCTCCTATTTCCCCACAGTCCTGAATGTGCTCTCGAATCTCCCTTCGTGAATCCGTCCATGACACAGGTTCAAAACTGCGTTATAGAAAGAAAGTTTTATCTATATGAGAGGAATAGACGTATCAATCACAAAGCAGAGTCACAGAAAACTTCATTCCAATATTTGTCTGAGGATATTTTCTTTTTCATCATAGCCGTCCATGTTCTCCCGAATGTCCCCTGGTTGCCTTTTCTCCTAACGGGATACCCCAATCGTCTTAGAGAAGAAAGGTATAACTCTGTGAGTTGAATGCACACGTCACAAAGCAGCTCCTCAGAAATCTTCTCTCCAGTATCTGTTTGAAGATATTTCTGTTTTCACCGTAAATCTCAAAGTGCTCCGGAGTTTCCCTTGGCTTACTAACTTGAAATAGTGTTAGAATACTGCTCAATGAAAGCAGAAACCTTACTGTGCGTGTGGAATTCACGTGAACCAGGGCAGATTCACAGAAAGTTTCCAGGTTTCCTTCTGGTTTTTATCGGTGGGTATTACTTTTTTAGCGTATTCTTATGAGTGTTCCCAAACGTCCTTTATGAGGAACCACAGAAACAGTGATTTTAAACTGCTCAAATAAAGAATGATTTAACTCTATGAGATGAACACACACATCACAAAGCAGTTGCACCATAATCTTCTCTCCACTTTTCATTGGAAGATGTCTCCTTCCTCACCACAAGCCTCCAGGCGCCACTTAATATCCCTTCCCAGACTTCTCAAAGACAGAGTTTCCAAACTCATCAACGTAGTGTAAGCTTTAACTCTCTGAAGTGAATGCACAGGTCTGAGAGCAGTTTCTTGGAACGTTTCTTTCTGGGTTTTATTTCAGGATTTTTTAACTTTTCGCCATAGTCTTAAATGCGCTGCAAAATATCATTTTTTCAGTTTTACAGGAACAGTGTTCAAACACTGTCTTATGAGAAAAAACCACAAATTCCTGAGTGGAATGCACATATCACAAAGCAGTTTCTCAGAAAGCTTCTCTCCAATTTTTATCTGAAGATAACTCCTACTTAACGTCAAGCGCGAATGTGCTCCCGAATGTCCCTTCGCCTATCCGTCCATGATGAAATTTCAAAACTGCATAATAGGAAGAAAGTTTTATCTATTGAGATGAATCGAGATATCTATCACAAAGCTGTTTCACAGAAAACTTCTTTACAATTTTTGTCTGAGGATATTTCCTTTTTCACCATAGCCGTCCTTATACTCCAGAATGTCCCCTCGTACCGTTTTCTCCAAATGGGATTCCCCAATCCCCTATGAGAAAAAAATATAACTCTGAGAGTGGAATGCACACGTCACAAAACAGCTCCTCAGAAGTCTTCTCTCCCGTATCTATCTGAGGATATTTCCGTATTCACCAGAAGCCTCAAAGCGCTCCCTTGTACCCCTTAGCTGAGTAACCTAAAACACTGTTACAATACTGCTGAATGAAAACAGAAGCTTAACTGTGTGAGTGGAAATCATTTGACCTAGAGCAGATTCCAGAAAGTTTCCTTCTGGTTTTTATCGGAGGGTATTTCTTTTTCAGCATATTCTTAAGTGCGTTCCCAAATGTCATTTCTCAGGTTCCAGAGAAACAGTGATTTCAAACTGCTCAATCCAAAGAATGATTTAACTCTATGAGATGAACACACATATCACTAAGCAGTTACTCCAAAAGCTTCTTTGCAGTTTTCATTGGAAGACGTCTGCTTTCTCACCACAAGTTTCCGTGTGCCACTTAATATCCCTTCACAGATTTCCAAAAGACTGAGTTTCCAAACTGGGCAATGCAGTGTAAGCTTTAACTCCATGAAGTGAACGCACACGTCAGAGAGCAGGTTCTTGGAACGCTTCTTTTGGGGTTTTATTTCAGGATATTTCACTTTTCACCATAGTCTTCAATGTGCTGTAAAATATCACATTTTCAGTTTTACAGGAACAGTGTTGAAACCTTGCCTTATATGAAAAGAGGTATAACTCCCTGAGTGGAATGCACACATCACAAAGCAGTTTCTGACAAAGTCTCTCTCCAGTTTTTATCTGAAGATATCTCCTATTTCCCTATAGGCCTGAATGTACTCCCGAATGTCCCTTAGAGAATTCGTCCATGACGCACTTTCAAAATCGTGTAATAGAAAGTTTTATCTATGTGAGATGAATAGACATATCTATCACAAAGCAGTTTCACAGAAAGTTTCTTTCCAGTTTTGTCTGAGGATATTTCCTTTTTCACCATAGCCGTCCATATACTCCCGAACGCCTCATGGTAGCTTTTTCTCCAACTGGATTCCCCAGTCATCTCGGAGAAAGAAATCATAACTCTGTGAGTGGAATGCACACGTCACAAAGCAGCTCCTCCGAGATCTTCCCTCCAGTATCTACCTGAAGATATTTCCATTTTCACCATAAGCCTCAAAGCGCTCCCAAGTATTCCTTAGCTGACTTACCAAAAAAAGTGTGAGAATAGTGCTCAATGAAAATAGAAGTTTAACTGTGTGAGTGGAATTCACATGAACTAGAGCAGTTTCACTGAAAGTTATTTCTGCTTTTTATTGGAGGGTATTTCTTTTTCATCAGACTCTTAAGAGTGATCCCAAACGTCCTTTCTCATGTTCCACAAAAACACTGATTTCAAACTGCTCAATAGAAAGAATGATTTAACTCTATGAGATTAATACACACATCATGAAGCAGTTGCTCCAAAAGCTTCTCTCCAGTTTCCATCGGAAGACATTTCGTTTCTCACCACAAGCCTCCGACCGCCACTTAATATCAGTTCACAGATTCCTCAAAGACAGAGTTTCCAAACTAGCAACGTAGTGAAAGCTTTAAATCTCTGAAATGAATGCACACGTAAGAGGGCAGTTTCTTGGAATGTTTCTTTCTGGGTCATTTTCGGATATTTCACTTTTCGCCAGAGTCTTCAATGCGTGGCAAAATATCACTTTTTCAGTTATACAGGAACAGTGTTCAAACACTGCCTTATGAGAGAAGAGGTATAAGTCCTTGAGTGGATTGCGCACATCACAAAACAGTTTCTCGGAAAGCTTCGCTCCAGTTTATATCTGAATATATCTCCTTTTTCCCACAACCTGAATATACTCCGGAATGTCCCTTCGTGAATCCGTCCATTACAGAGATACAAACCTGCCTAATACAAACAAGGTTTTTCACAGAAAGCTTCTCTCCAGTTTTTGTCTGAGGATATTTCCTTTTTCACCATAGCCGTGCAAATACTCTCAAAGGTCCACTGGTAGCTTTTTCTCCAGACGGGATTCCCCAATCGTCTATGAGAAGAAAAGTACAAGCCTGTGAGTGGAATGCACACGTTACAAAGCAGCTCCTCGGAAATCTTCTCTCCATTATCTATCTGAAGATATTTCCGTTTTTACCGAAAGCCTCAAAGTGCTCCCGAGTATCCCTTAGCTGACTAACTTGAAACAGTGTTAGAATACTGCTCAATGAAAATTGAAGCCTTATTGTGCATGTGGAAGTCACTTGACCAAGGGCAGTTTCACAGAAAGTTTTCAAGTTTCCTTCTAGTTTTTATCCGTGGGTATTTTTTTTAGCGTATTCTTATGAGTGTTCCCAAATGTCCTTTGTGAGGAACCACAGAAACAGTGATTTCAAACTGCTCAATCCAAAGAATAATTTAACTCTATGAGATGAATACACACATCATAAAGCAGTTGCACCATAATCTTCTCTCCACTTTTCATTGGAAGATGTTTCCTTTCTCACCACAAGCCTCCAGGTGCCACTTAATATCCCTTCCCAGATTCCTCAAAGACAGGGTTTCCAAAGTGATCAATGTAGCGTAAGATTTAACTCTCTGAAATGAAGGCACAGGTCTGAGAGTAGTTTCTTGGAATGCTTCTTTCTGGGTTTTATTTCAGGATATTTCACTTTTCACAATAGTCTTCAGTATGCAGGAAAATATCACTTTTTCTGGTTTACAGGAACACTGTTCGAACACTGCCTTATGAGAAAAGAGGTAAAACACCCTGAGTGGAATGAACACATCACAAAGCAGTTTCTCAGAATTCCTCTCTCCAGTATTTATCTGGAGATATTTCCTATTTCCCCACAGTCCTGAATGTGCTCCCCAATGTCCCTTCGCAGATCCGTCCATGATGGAATTCCCAAACTGTGTAATATACGGGAAATTTTATCTATGGGAGATGAATAAATGTATCTATCACAAAGCAGTTTCACAGAAAGCTTCTTTCCAGTTTTGTCTGAGGATATTTCCTTTTTCACCATAGCCGTCCATATACTCCCAAATGCTCCCTGGAAGCCTTTTCTCCAACTGGATTCCCCCATCGTCTCAGAGAAGGAAAGCATAACTCTGTGAGTGGAATGCACACGTCACAAAGTAGCTCCTCCGAGATCTTCTCTCCAGTATCTATCTGAAGATATTTCTGTTTTCACCATAAGCCTCAAAGTGCTCCTGAGTATTCCTTAGCTGGCTAACCAAAAACAGTGTTAGAATACAGTTAATGAAAATAGAAGTTTAACTGTATGAGTAGAATTCACGTGACGTAGAGTAGATTCACTGAAAATTTAATTGTGGTTTTTATCGGAGGGTATTTCTTTTTCAGCATATTCTTAACAGCGTTCCCAAACGTCCTTTCTCATGTTTCACAGAAACACTGATTTCAAACTGCTCAATACAAAGAATGAGTTAACTCTATGAGATGAATACACACGTCATGAAGCAGTTGCTCCGAAAGCTTCTCTCCAGTTTTCATCAGAAGACGTTTCCTTTCTCACCACAAGCCTCCGGGTGCCACTTAATATCAGTTCACAGATTCCTCAAAGACAGAGTTCCCAAATTGGGCAACGTAGTGAAAGCATTAAATCTCTGAAATGAATGCACACGTAAGAGGGCATTTTCTTGGAATGCTTCTTTCTGGGTTTATTTCTGGATATTTCACTTTTCACCATAGTCTTCAATGCACAGCAAAATATCACTTTTTCAGTTATACAGAAACAGTGTTTAAGCGTCGCCTTATGAGAGAAGAGGTATAAGTCCTTGAGTGGATTGCACACATCACAAAGCAGTTTCTCAGAAAGCTTCTCTCCAGTTTTTATCTGAAGATATCTCCTATTTCCCCACAGGCCTGAATGCGTTCCTGAATGTCCTTTCCCGAATCCTTCCATGACGAAGTTTCAAATCTGTGTAATAGAAAGTTTTATCTCTGTGAGATGAATAGACATATCTATCACAAAGCAGTTTCATAGAAAGCTTCTTCCCAGTTTTTGTCTGAGGAGATTTTCTTTTTCACTGAAGCTGTCCATATACCCCCGAATGTCCCCTGGTAGCTTTTTCTCCAAATGGGATTCAACAATCCTCTATGAGAAAAAAGTAAAACTCTGTGAGTGGAATGCATATGTCACAAAGCAGCTCCTTGGAAATTCTCTCTCCAGTATCTAGCTGAAGATATTTCCATTTTCACCGTAAGCCTCAAAGCGCTTCTGAGTATCCCTTAGCTGAATAACCTAAAACAGTGTTAGAATACTGCTCAATGAAAATAGAAGCCTAACAGTGTGAGTGGAAATCAAGAGACCTAAGGCAGTTTCACAGAAAGTTTCCTTCTGGTTTTATCGCAGTGTTACTTTTTCATCATATTCTTCATAGCATTGCCAAATGTCCTTTCTCAGGTTCCACAGAAACAGTGATTTCAAACTACTCAATCCAAAGAATGATTTAACTCTATGAGATGAATGCACACATCACAAAGCAGTTGCTCTGAAAACTTCTCTCCAGTTCATCAGAAGACGTTTCTTTTCTCCCCACAAGCCTCCGGGCGCCACCTAATATGCCTTCACAGATTCCTCAAAGACAGAGATTCCAAACTGAGCAACGTATTGTAAGCCCTAACACTCTGAAATATTAGCACATGTCAGAGGGCAGTCTCTTGGAACGCTTCTTTCTGCGTTTTATTTCAGGATATTTCACTTTTCACCATATAGTTCAATATGCTCCAAAAAATATCACTTTTTCAGTTTTAGAGGAACAGTATTCAAACAATGCCTTTTGAGAAAAGAGTATAACTCACTGAGTGGAATGTGCCCACCACAAAGCAGTTTCTCAGAAAGCGTCTCTCCTGTTTTTATCTGAAGATATCTACTATTTCCCCTCCATGAATGTGCCCCTGAACGTCCCTTCACAAATCCTTCCATGACACAGTTTAAAAAGTGCATAATAGAAAGAAAGTTTTATCTATGTGAGACGAATAGACGTATCTACCATAAAGCTGTTTCAAAGAAAGCTTCTTTCCAGTTTTTGTCTGAGAAGATTTCCTTTTTCACCATAGCCATCCATATACTCCCGAATGTCCCCTAGTAGTTTTTTCTCCAACGGGATTCCCCAATCTTCTATGAGAAGAAAAGTATAACTCTGTAAGTGGAATGTGTACGTCACAAAGCAGGTCCTCGGAAATCCCCCCTCCAGTATCTATCTGAAGGTATTTCCGTTTTCACTGTAAGCCTCAAAGTGCTCCCAAATATCCCTTAGATGACTAAGCTAAAAGAGTGTTAGTATACTGATCAATGAAACATAAGTTTAACTGTGCAAGTGGACTTCTCGTTACCTAGAGCAGGTTCACAAAAAAATTTCCTTCTGGTTTTTATTGGAGGGTATTTCTTCTTCATCATATTCTTATGAGGGTTCCCAAATGTCCTTTCTAAGGTTCCACAGATACAGTGATTTCACACTGCTCAATCCAAAGAATGATTTAACTCGATGAGATGAATACACAAATCACAAAGCAGTTGCTCCGAAAGCCTCTCCAGTTTTCATCGGAAGAATTTTCCATTCTCACCGCAGTGCTCCGGGCGCACTTAATATCCCTTCACATATTCTTCAAAGACAGAGTTTCCAAACAGGGCAACGTAGTGTAAGCTTTAACGCTCCAAAATGAATACACATGTCAGAGAGCAGTTTCTTTCAGGGTTTTATATCGGGATATTTCACTATTCGACATAGACTTCAAAGTGATGCAAAATATCACGTTTTCAGTTTTACAGGAACAGTGTTCAAACACTGCCTTATGAGAAAAGAGATATAACTCCTTGAGTGTATTGCACACATCACAAAGCAGTTTCTTGGAAAGCTTCTCTCCAGTTTTTATCTGAAGATATCTCCTATTTCCCCACAGACGTGAATGTGCTCCCGAGTGCCACTTCCCGAATCCTCCATGACGAAGTTTCAAATCTGTGTAATAGAAAGGAAGTTTCATCTATGTGAGATGAACAGACATACCTATCACAAAGCAGTTTCACAGAAAGCTTCTTCCCAGTTTTTGTCTGAGGAAATTTTCTTTTTCACTGAAGCTGTCCATATACTCCTGAATGTCCCCTGGTAGCATTTTCTCCAAATGGGATTCAACAATCCTCTATGAGAAAAAAGTAAAACTCTGTGAGTGGAATGCACATGTCACAAAGCAGCTCCTTGGAAATTCTTTCTACAGTATCTAGCTGAAGATATTTCCATTTTCACAATAAGCCTCAAATTGCTTCCCAGTGTCCCTTAGCTGAATAACCTAAAACAGTGTTAGGATACTTCTCAATGAAAACGGAAAGTTAACGGTGCGAGTGGAAATCAAGTGACCTAAAGCAGTTTCACAGAAAGTTTCCTTCTGGTTTTTATCGCAGTGTATTTCTTTTTCGGCTTATTCTTAAGAGCGTTACCAAATGTCCTTTCTCAGGTTCCACAGATGATTTAGAGCAGTTTAAGGGAAAGTTTCCTTCTGGTTTTTAATGGAGGGGATTTCTTTTTCAGCATATTCTTAACAGCGTTCCCAAATATCCTTTCTCAGATTCCACAGAAACAGTGATTTTAAACTGCTCAATTAAAACGAATGATTTAACTCTATGAGATGAATACAGACATCACAAAGAAGCTGCCCAGAAATCTTCTCTCCAGTTTTCATCAGAAGACGTTTCCTTTCTCACCACAAGCCTCTGGGCGCTTCTTAATATCCCTTCACAGATTCCTCAAAGACAGAGTTTCCAAACTCTGCAATGTAGTGTAAGCTTTAACTCTGAAATGAATGCACATGTCAGGAAGCTGTTTCTTGGAACGCTTGTTTCTGAGTTTTATTTCAGGATATGTCACTTTTCACCATAGTCTTCAAAGCGCAGCAAAATATCACTTTTTCAGTTTTATAGGAACAGTGTTCAATCACTACCTTATGAGAAAACAGGTATAACTCCCTGAGTGGAATGCACACATCACAAAGCACTTCCTCAGAAAGCTTTTCTCCAGTTTTTATCTGGAGATATTTCCTATTTCCCCACAGTCCTGAAAGTGCTCCCCAATGTCCCTTCGCGAATCTGTCCATGACGCAGTTTCAAAACTGCATAGTAGAAAGAAAGTGTGTCTATGTGAGATGAATAGACATATCTATCACAAAGCAGTTTCACAGAAAGCGTCTTTCCAGTTTTTGTCTGAGGATACTTCCTTTTTCCCCATAGCTGCCCATATACTGCCAAATGCCCCCGGTAGCGTTTTCTCCAAATGGGATTAAACCAATCCTCTATGAGAAGAAAGGTATAACTCTGTTAGTGGAACATACACGCCACAAACCAGCTCCTCAGAAATCTTCTCTCCAGTATCTATCTGAAGATATGTCGTTCTTCACCATAAGCCTGAAAACGCTCCCGAGAAACCCTTAGCTGAATAACCTAAACAGTGTTAGAATGTTGCTCAATGAAAACAGAAGCTTAACTGTGCGAGTAGAATTCTCATGACATAGAGTAGTTTCACTGAAAGTTTCCTTCTGGTTTTTATTGAAGTGTAATACATTTTCAGCATATTCTTAAGAGTGTTCCCAAATGTCCTTTCTAAGGTTCCACAGAAAAAGTGATTTCAAACTGCACAATCCAAAGAATGATTTAATTCTATGAGACGAATGCAGACATCACAAAGCAGTTGCTGTGAAAGTTTCTCTCCAGTTTTCATCAGAAGACGTTTCCTTTCCCACCACAAGTCTCCGGCGCCACTTAATATCCCTTCACAGATTCCTCAAAGACAGAGTTTCCAAACTGAGCAATGTAGTGTAAGCTTTAACCCTCTGAAATGAATGCTCCCCTCTGAGAGAAGTTTTTTGAAGCGCTTCTTTCAGCGTTTTATTTCAAGATATTTTACTTTTCGCCATAGTCTTCAATGCACTGCAAAATATCAGTTTTTCAGTTTTACAGGAACAGTGTTCAAACACTGCCTTATGAGAAAAGGGGTATAACCCCTGAGTGGAATGCACACATCACAAAGCAGTTTCTCAGAAAAATTCTCTCCAGTATTTGTCTGAAAATATCTCCTATTTCCCCACAGGCCTGAATTTGCTCCCCAATGACCCTTCACTAATAGGTCCATGACATAGTCTCAAAACTGCGTAATAGAAGGAAAGATTTATCTATGTTACATGAATAGACATATCTATCACAAAGCACTTTCACAGAAAGCTTCTTCCAGTTTTTGTCTAAACATATTTCCTTTTTCACTGTAGCCGTCCATATACTCCCGAATGTCCCCCAGTAGCCTTTTCTCCAAACGGGATTCCCCAATCCTCTACGAGAAGAAAAGCATATTCTGTGAGTGGAATGCACACCTTAGAAAGCAGGTCCTTGGAAATCTTCTCTCCGTATATATCGGAAGATTTTTCCATTTTCACGGAAGCCTCAAAGTGCTCTGGAGTATCCCTTAGCTGACTAACCTAAAACATTGTTAGAATACTGCTCAATGAATACAGAAGCTTAACTGTGCAAGTAGAATTCTCGTAACCTAAAGCAGTTTCCCAGAAAGTTTCCTTCTGGTTGTTATCAGAGGATATTTCTTTTTCAGCATATTCTTTGGAGCATTACCAAATATCCTTTCTCAGGTTCCACAGAAACAGTGATTTCAAACTACTCAATCCAAAGAATGATTTAAATCTATGAGATGAATACACATATCACAAAGCAGTTGCTCCCAAAGCTTCTCCCTGGTGTTCTTCGGAAGACATTTCCTTTCTCACCACAAGCCCCGGGTGCCACTTAATATCCCGTGACAGATTACGCAAAGACAGAGATACCAAACTGGGCAACGTAGTATAAGCTTTAACTCTCTGACATGAATGATCACGTCAGAGAGCAGTTTCTTGGAACGCTTCTTTCTGGGTTTTATTTCAGGATATTTCACTTTTCACCATAGAGTTCAATATGCTCCAAAATATCACTTTTTCAGTTTTACAGGAACAATGTTCAAACACTGCCTTATACGAAAAGAGTTATAGCTCCCTGTTTGGAATGCACACATCACAAACCAGTTTTTCAGAATGCTTCTCTCCAGTTTTTAACTGAACATATCTCATATTTCCCTACTGGCCTGAATGTGTTCCCGAATGTCCCTTCGCAAATCAGTCCATGATGCAGTTTCAAAACTGTGTAATAGAAAGTAAGTTTAATCTATGTGTGATGAATAGACATATCTATCACAAAACAGTTTCATGAAAGCTTCTGTAAACTATTTGAGGATATTTTCTTTTTCACCACAGCCATCCATATACTCTTGGATGTCCCCTGGTAGCTTTTCTCCAAGCGGGATTTCACAAATCTCTCTGAGAGGAGAAGTATATCTCTGTGAGTGGAAAGTACACGTCACAAAGTAACTCCTAGAAATTTTCTCTCCAGTATCTATCTGAAGATATTTACGTTTTCACGGGAAGCCTCAAAACGCCACAGAGTATCTCTTAGCTGACTAACCTAAAACAGTGTTAGAACACTGCTCAATGAAAACAGTTGCTGAACAGTGTGAGTGGATTTCACGTGACCTAGACCAGTTTCACGGAATGTTTCCTTCTGGTTTTTATAGAAGGATATTTCTTTTTCAGCATATTCTTAAGAGCATTCCCAAATATCTTTTCTCAGGTTCCACAGAAACAGTGACTTCAAACTGTTCAATCCAAACAATGATTTGACTCTATGAGATGAATACACACATCACAAAGCAGTTGCTCCGAAAGCTTCTCTCCAGTTTTCTTCAGAAGACATTTCGTTTCTCACCACAAGACTCTGTGCACCACTTAATATCCCTTAACAGATTACTCAAAGATAGAGTTACCAAACTGGGCAACGTAGTATAAGTTTTAACTCTCTGACATGAATGCACACGTCAGAGAGCAGTTTCTTGGAACGCTTCTTTCTGGGTTTTATTTCAGGATATTTCACTTTTGTCCATAGTCTTCAACGTGCTGCAAAATACCACTTTTTCAGTTTTAAACGAGCAGTGTTCAAACACTGCCTTATGAAAAAAGAGGTAAAGCTCCCCGAGTGGAATAGACACATCACAAAGCAGTTTCTCAGAAAGCTTCTCTCCAGTTTTTATCTGAAGATATTTCCTATTACCCCTCAGGCCTGAATGTGCTACTGAATGTCCCTTTACGAATCCATCCATGATGCAATTTCAAAACTGCGCAATAGAAAGAAAGTTTTATCTACAAGAGAAGAATATACATATCTAAAACAAAGCAGTTTTACAGAAAGCTTCTTTCTTGTTTTCTTAGGAGGATATTTCCCTTTTCACCATAGCCACCCATATAATCACGAATATCTCCTGGTAGCTTTTTTTCCAAACTGGAATCTCCAATCCTCTATGAGAAGAAAAATATAACTCTGTGAGTGGAATACACACGTCACAAAGCAGCTCCTCGGAAATCTTCCTCCAGGATCTATCTGAAGATATTTCCACTTTCACCGTAAGCCTCAATGCACTCCCGAGTATCTCTTAGCTGACTAACCTAAAACATTGTTAGAATACTGCTCAATGAAAACAGAAGTTTAACTGTGCCAGTGGACTTCAAGTTACCTAGAACAGTTTCACAAAATGTTTCTTTCTGGTTTTTATCGGAGGGTATTTCTTTTTCAGCATATTCTTAAGAGCGTTCCTAAATGTCCTTTCTCAGGTTCCACGGAAACAGTGATTTCAAACTGCTCAATTAAAAGAATGATTTATAGCTATGAGATGAATACACATATCACAAAGCAGTTGCTCCAAAAGCTTCTCTCCAGCTTTCAGCGGAAGACGTTTCCTTTCTCAAAGCAACCCTCTGGGCGTCCCATAATATACCTTCACATATTCCTCAAAGACAGAGTTTCAAAACTGGGCAACGTCGTGTAAGCTTTAACCCTCTGAAATGAATGCACATGTCGGAGAGCAGTTTCCTGGAATGCTTCTCTCTGGGTTTTACTTCCGGATATTTCACTTTTCACTACAGTCTTCAATGTGCTGCAAAATATCACTTTTTGAGTTTTACAGGAACAGTGTTCAAACACTGACTTATGAGAAAAGAGGTAAAACTCCCTGAGTGAAATGCATTTCTTTTTCAGCATATTCTTAAGAACATTCCCAAATATCCTTTCTCAGGTTCCACCAAAACAGTGATTTCAAACTGCTCAATCCAAAGAATGATTTAATTCTGTGAGATGAATACACACAT
Source organism: Mandrillus leucophaeus (assembly GCF_000951045.1). NCBI lineage: Eukaryota > Metazoa > Chordata > Mammalia > Primates > Cercopithecidae > Mandrillus > Mandrillus leucophaeus. The sequence goes on from NW_012099299.1 coordinate 336,827, forward strand.
CACTTGTAGTTCCTCCGAAAGCTTCTCTCCAGTTTTCACTGGAAGACGTTTACTTTCTCACCACAAGCCTCTGTTGGTAGCTTAATATCACTTCACAGTTTCCTCAAAGACAGAGGTTCCAAATTGGGCAATGCAGTGTAAGCTTCAGCTCTTTGAAATGAATGCACACGGCAGAGAGAAGTTTCATGGAATGCTTTTTTTTTGGGTTTTACTTCAGGATATTTCACTTTTCACCATAATCCTCAATGCACGCAATATATCACTTTTTCAATTTTACAGGAAACGTGTTCAAACACTGCCTTTTGAGAAAAGAGGTATAACTCGCTGTAGACACATCACAAAGCAGTTTCTCAGAAAGCTTCTCTCCAGTTTTTATCTGATATTTCCTATTACCCCTCAGGCCTGAATGTGCTACTGAATGTCCCTTTACGAATCCATCCATGATGCAATTTCAAAACTGCGCAATAGAAAGAAAGTTTTATCTACAAGAGAAGAATATACATATCTAAAACAAAGCAGTTTTACAGAAAGCTTCTTTCTTGTTTTCTTAGGAGGATATTTCCCTTTTCACCATAGCCACCCATATAATCACGAATATCTCCTGGTAGCTTTTTTTCCAAACTGGAATCTCCAATCCTCTATGAGAAGAAAAATATAACTCTGTGAGTGGAATACACACGTCACAAAGCAGCTCCTCGGAAATCTTCCTCCAGGATCTATCTGAAGATATTTCCACTTTCACCGTAAGCCTCAATGCACTCCCGAGTATCTCTTAGCTGACTAACCTAAAACATTGTTAGAATACTGCTCAATGAAAACAGAAGTTTAACTGTGCCAGTGGACTTCAAGTTACCTAGAACAGTTTCACAAAATGTTTCTTTCTGGTTTTTATCGGAGGGTATTTCTTTTTCAGCATATTCTTAAGAGCGTTCCTAAATGTCCTTTCTCAGGTTCCACGGAAACAGTGATTTCAAACTGCTCAATTAAAAGAATGATTTATAGCTATGAGATGAATACACATATCACAAAGCAGTTGCTCCAAAAGCTTCTCTCCAGCTTTCAGCGGAAGACGTTTCCTTTCTCAAAGCAACCCTCTGGGCGTCCCATAATATACCTTCACATATTCCTCAAAGACAGAGTTTCAAAACTGGGCAACGTCGTGTAAGCTTTAACCCTCTGAAATGAATGCACATGTCGGAGAGCAGTTTCCTGGAATGCTTCTCTCTGGGTTTTACTTCCGGATATTTCACTTTTCACTACAGTCTTCAATGTGCTGCAAAATATCACTTTTTGAGTTTTACAGGAACAGTGTTCAAACACTGACTTATGAGAAAAGAGGTAAAACTCCCTGAGTGAAATGCATTTCTTTTTCAGCATATTCTTAAGAACATTCCCAAATATCCTTTCTCAGGTTCCACCAAAACAGTGATTTCAAACTGCTCAATCCAAAGAATGATTTAATTCTGTGAGATGAATACACACATCACTTGTAGTTCCTCCGAAAGCTTCTCTCCAGTTTTCACTGGAAGACGTTTACTTTCTCACCACAAGCCTCTGTTGGTAGCTTAATATCACTTCACAGTTTCCTCAAAGACAGAGGTTCCAAATTGGGCAATGCAGTGTAAGCTTCAGCTCTTTGAAATGAATGCACACGGCAGAGAGAAGTTTCATGGAATGCTTTTTTTTTGGGTTTTACTTCAGGATATTTCACTTTTCACCATAATCCTCAATGCACGCAATATATCACTTTTTCAATTTTACAGGAAACGTGTTCAAACACTGCCTTTTGAGAAAAGAGGTATAACTCGCTGTGTGGAATGCACATATCACAAAGCAGTTTCTCAGAATGTTTCTCTCCAGATTTTATCTGAAGATATTTCCAATTTCCCCACAGGCCTGAATATGCTCCCGATTGTCCCTTCGTGAATCTGTCCATGATGCAGTTTCCAAACTGCATAATAGAAAGAAAGTAATATCTATGTGAGATGAATAGACATATCTATCACAAAGGAGTTTCACAGACAGCGCTTTTCCAGTTTTTGTGTGAGGATATTTCCTTTTTCACCGTAGCTGTCCACATACACCCGAATGTCCTCTCATAGCTTTTTCTCCAAACAGGATTCCTCAATCATCTATGAGAAGAAAAGCATAACTCTGTGATTGGAATGCACACGTCAGTAAGCAGCTCCTCGCAAATATCTCCTGTATCTATCCGAAGATATTTCTGTTTTCACCAAAGCCTCAAAGTGCTCCCGAGTATCCCTTATCTGACTAAACTAAAACAGTGTTAGAATACTGCTCAATGAAAACAGAGGCTTAATTGTGAGGGTGGAATTCACATGATCTAGAGCAGTTTCACAGAATGTTTCCTTCTGGTTTTTATTGGTGGGTATTTCTTTTTAGCATATTTTTAATAGCGTTCCCAAATGTCCTTTCTCAGCTTCCACAGAAACAGTGTTTTCAAAGAGCTCAATTCAGAGAATGATTTGACTCTATGAGATGAAAACACACATCACTAAGCAGTTGCTCCGAAAGCTTCTCTCCAGTTTTTATCTGAAGATATGTCCTATTTGCCCACAGGCCTGAATGTGTTCCCGAATATCCCTTCGCGAATCCATGGATGATGCAGTTTCAAAACTACGTAACACAAAGAAAGTTTTATCTATGTGAGATGAATAGACATATCTATCACAAAGCAGTTTCATAGAAATCTTCTTTCCAGTTTTTGTCTGAGGATGTTTCTTTTTCACCATAGCAGTCCATACACTCCCGAATGTCCCGTGGTAGCTATTTGTCAAAATGGGATTCCCCAATCCTCTATGGGAAGAAAAGTATAACTCTGTGAGTGAAAAGCACACATCACAAAACAGCTCCTCGGAAATCTCTCCAGTATCTATCTGAAGATATTTCCTTTTTCACAGGAAGCCTCAAAGTGCTCCCAAGTATCCCTTAGCTGACTAACCTAAAACAGTGTTAGGATACTGCTAAATGAAAACAGAAGCTTAACAGTGCGAGTGGAATTCATGAGACCTAGAGCAGTTTGACAGAAAGTTTCCTTCCTTTCTCAGGTTCCACAGAAACAGTGATTTCTAGCCTCTCACTCCAAGAATGATTTAACTCTATGAGATGAATACACACATCACAAAGCAGTTGCTGCGAAAGCTTCTCTCTAGTTTTCAAAGGAAGACATTTCCTTTCTCACTGCATATCTCCCTGCGCCACTTTACATCCCTTCACAGATTCCTCAAAGACTGAGTTTCCAAACTCTGAAACGTAGTGTAAGCTTTAACATTCTGAAATGAATGCACACGTCAGAGAGTAGTTTTGAACAACACTTCTTCCTGGGTTTTGTTTCCAGATTTTCACTTTTCACCATAGTCTTCAATGCACTGCAAAGTATCACTCTTTTGTTTTACATGAACAGTGTTGAAACACTGCCTTATGAGAAAAGAGGTATAACTCCCTGAGTGTAATGCACACATCACAAAGCAGTTTCTTAGAAAGCTTCTATCCAGTTTTTGTCTGAAGATATGTGCTGTTTCCCCACAGGCCTGAATGTGCTCCCAAAAGTCCCTTCGCGAATCCGTCCATGACACAGTTTCAAAACTGCGTAATAGAAAGTTTTATCAATGTGAGATGAATAGACATATCTATCACAAACCAGTTTCACAGAAATCTTCTTTACAGTTTTTGTCTGTGGATACTTTCTTTTTCATCATAGCCGTCCATATAGTCCCGAATGCCCCCTTGTAGCTTTTTCTTTAAACGAGATTCCCCAATTCTCTCTGAGAAGGAAAGTATAACTCTGTGAGTGGAAAGCACATGTCACAAAGCAGCTCCTCGGAGACCTTCTCTCAAGTATCTATTTGAAGATATTTCCATTTTCACTGTAAGTCTCAGAGAAATCCCGAGTATTCCTTAGCTGACTAAGCAAAAACAGTGTTAGAATACTGCCCAATGACAGTGGAAGCTTAACTGTGTGAGTGGACTTCACGTGACCTAGAGCAGTTTCACAGAATGTTTCCTTCTGGTTTTTATCAGAGAGTAATTCTTTTTCAACATATTCTTAGGAGCATTCCCAAAAGTCCTTTCTCAGGTTCCACAGAAACAGTGATTTCAAACTGCTGAATCCAAAGAATAACTTAACTCTATGAGATGAATACAAAGCAGTTACTTCCAAAGCTTCTCTCCAGTTTTCATCGGAAGACGTTTCATTTCTCACCACAAGCCTCTGGGCGCCACTTAATATCCCTTCACAGGTTCCTCAAAGACAGAGTTACTATACCTGGTAACAATATGTCACTTTTTCAGTTTTACAGGAACAGTGTTCAAACAGTGCCTTATGAGAAAAGAGGTATAACTCCCTGAGTGGAATGTACACACCACAAAGAAGTTTCTCAGAAAGCTCCTCTCCTGTTTTTATCTTAAGATAAAAAAAAAAAAAGAAATAAAAAAAGAAAAAAAGACATTTCCTATTTCCCCACAGACCAGAATGTGCCCCCGAATGTCCCTTCCCGAATACGTCCATGATGCAGTTTCAAACTGCGTAATAGAAAGAATTTTTTATCTATTGAGATGAATAGACGTATCCATCACAAAGCCGTTTCACAGAAAGCTTCTTGCCAGTTTTTGTCTGAGGAGATTTCCTTTTTTTACCATAGCCATCCACATACTCCTGAATGTCCCCTGGTAGCTTTTCCTCCAAGCGGGATACCCCTATCCTCTATGTGAAGAAAAGTATAAATCTGTGAGTGGAATGCACACATCACAAAACAACTCCTCAGAAATCTTCTCTCCAGTATCTATCTGAAGATATTTCCGTTCTCAACGTAAGCCTACAAGCACTCCCGAGTAACAATTAGCTGACTAAATTAAAACAGTGTTGGAATACTGTTCAATGAAAACAGAAGCTTAACTGTGTGAGTGGACTTCACGTGACCTAAAGCAGTTTCACAGAATGATTCTTTCTGGTTTTTATCACAGTGTATATCTTTCTAGCATATTAAGAGCTTTCTCAAATGTCCTTTCTCAGGTTCCACAGAAACAGTGATTTCAAACTGCTCAATCCAAAGAATGATTAAACTCTATGAGATGAATACACACATCACAAAGCAGTTGATCCTAAAGCTTCTGTCCAGTTTTCATCGGAAGACGTTTCCTTTCTCATCACAAGCCTCCGGGTGCCACTTAATATCCCTTTCCAGATTCCTCAAAGACAGATTTTCCAAACTGGGCAATGTAGTGAAAACTTTAACCTTCTGAAGTGAATGCCCACTTCAAAGAGCAGTTTCTTGGAACACTTCTTTCTGGGTTTCATTTCAAGATATTTCACTTTTCGCCATACTCTTCAAAGCACTGGAAAATATCACTTTTTCAGGTTCACAGGAGCAGAGTTCAAACACTGCCTTATGAGAAAAAAAGTATAACTGCCTGAGTGGAATGCACACACCACAAAGCAGTTTCTCGGAAAGCTTCTCTCCAGTTTTTATATGAAGATAATCCGTATGTCCCCAAAGGCCTGAATGTGCCTCCGAAAGTCCCTTCACCTATTCGTCCATGACGAAGTTTCAAAACTGTGTAATAGAAATAAAGTTTTCTCTATTGAGATGAATAGACATATCTGTCACAAAGCCATTTCACAGAAAGCTTCTTTCCAGTTTTTGTCTGAGGATATTTCCTTTTTCACTATAGCCATCCATATACTCCGGAATGTTCCCTCATACCGTTTTCTCCAAACAGGATTCCCCAATCACCTACGAGAAAAAAGTATAACTTTGTGAGTGGAATGCACACGTCACAAAGTAGGTCCATGGAAATCTTCTCTTCAGTATCTATCTGAAGATATTACTGTTTTCACTGAAGCCTCAAAGTGCTCCCAAGAATCCCTTAACTGACTAACCTAAAACAGTGTTAGAATACTGCTCAATGAAAACAGAAACTTACCTGTGCGAGTGGACTTCACGTGACCTAGAACAGTTTCACAGAAAGCTTCCTTCTGGTTGTTATCGGAGGGTATTTTTTTTTTCAGCATATTCTTAGGAGCGTTCCCAAATGTCCTTTCTCAGGTTCCACTGAAGTAGTGATTTCAAACTGCTCAATTCAAAGAATGATTAAACTCTATGATATGAATACACACATCAATAAGCAGTTACTCCAAAAGTTTCTCTGCAGTTTTCATCAGAAGACGTCTCCTTTCTCACCACAAGCCTCCGTGTGCCAGTTAATATCCCTTCACAGATTTCGAAAAGACTGAGTTTCCAAACTGGGCAATGCAGTGTAAGCTTTAACTCCATGAAATGAATGCACACGTCAGAGAGCAGTTTCTTGGAATGCTTTTTTCTGGGTTTTATTTCAGGATATTTCGCTTTTCAACATAGTCTTCAATACGCTGTAAAATGTCACTTTTTTAAGTTTTACAGGAACAGTGTTCAAACAGTGACTTATGTGAAAAGAGGTATAACTCCCTTAGTGGATTGCACACATTACAAAGCAGCTTCTGAGAAAGTCTCTCTCTAATTTTTATCTGAAGATATCTCCTATTTCCCCACAGGCCTGAACGTGCTCCTGAATGTCCCTTCGGGAATCTGTCCATGACGCAGTTTCAAAATCGCGTAATAGAAAGTTTTATCTATGTGAGATGAATAGACGTATCTATCACAAAGCAGTTTAACAGAAAGCTTCTTTCCAGTTTTTGTCTGAGGATATTTCCTTTTTCACCATAGCTGTGCATATACTCTCGAAGGTCCACTGATAGCTTTTTCTCTAGACAGGATTCCCCAATCGTCTATGAGAAGAAAAGTACAATCCTGTGAGTGGAATGCACACGTTACAAAGCAGCTCCTCTTAAATCTTCTCTCCAGTATCTATCTGAAGATATTTCCGTTTTAACCGTAAGCCTCAAAGTGCTTCCGAGTATCCCTTAGTTGACTAACCTAAAACAGTGTTAGAATACTGCTCAATGAAAACAGAAGCTTAACTGTACGAGTGGACTTCACGTGACCTAGAGCAGTTTCACAGAAAGTTTCCTTCTGGTTTTTATTGGAGGGTATTTCTTTTTCAGCATATTCTTAAGAGCATTCTCAAATGTGCTTTCTTAGGTTCCACACAAACTGTGATTTCAAACTGCTCAATCCAAAGAATGATTTAACTCTATGAGACGAATACACACCTCACAAATTAGTTGCTTCGAATGTTTCTCTCCAGTTTTCATCGGACGATGTTTTCTTTCTCAGCACAGGCCTCTGGGTGTCACTTAATATCCCTTCACAGATCCCTCAAAGACAGAGTTTCCAAACTGGGCAACGCTGAGTAAACTTTATCTCTCTGAAATGCATGCACACGTCAGAGAGCAGTTTCTTGGAATGCTTTTTTCTGGGTTTTATTTCAGGATATTTCACTTTTCTCCGTAGTCTTCAATGCACTGCAAAATATCACTTTTTCAGTTTGACAGGAACAGTGTATAAACACTGCCTTATGAGAAAAGAGGTATAACTCCCTGAGTAGAATGCACACATCACAAAGTAGATTCTCTGAAAGTTTCTCTCCAGTTTTTACCTGAAGATATCTCTTATTTCCCTAGAGTCCTGTCACAAAGCAGTTTCTCCGAAAGTTTTTCTCCAGTTTTCATCAGAAGACGTTTCATTCTCACCACAAGCCTCCAGGTGCCACTTAATATCCCTTCACAGATTCCTCAAAGACAGAATTTCCAAATTGGCAATTTAGTGTAAGCTTTAACCATCTGATATGAACGCACACATCAGAGAGCAGTTTCATGCAATGCTTCTTTGTGGGTTTTATTTCTGGATTTTCACTCTGTGCCATAATCTTCAATGTGTTGCAAAATGTAACTTTTTCTGTTTTACAGGAACAGTGTTCAAACACTGCCTTATGGGAAAAGAGGTAAAACTCCCTGAGTGGAATGCACACATCAGAAAGCAGATTCTCTGAAAGTTTCTCTCCAGTTTTTATCTGAGGCTATCTCCAATTTCCCCACAGTCGTGAATGTGCTCCAAAATGTCCCTTCGCAAATCCGTCCATGATGCAGATTCAAAACAGCATAATAAAATGAAAGTTTAATCTATGTGAGATGAATAGACATATCTATCACAAAGCAGTTTCACAGAAAGCTTCTTTCCCTTTTTTTGTCTGAGGATATTAATTTTTTCAGCATAGTCATCCATATACTCCCAAATGTCCCGTGGTAGCTTTTTCTCCAAATGGGATTCCCCAAATCCTATGAGAAGAAAAGTATAACTCTTTGAGTAGAATGCACACGTCACAAGCAGCTCCTCCGAAATATTCTCTCCACTATATATCTGAAGATATTTCCGTTTTCACGGAAGCCTCAAATCACTCCCGAGTATCCCTTAGCTGACTAACTTAAAACAGTGTTAGAATATTGCTCAATGAAAACAGAAGCTTACCTGTGCGAGTAGAATTCATGTGACCTAGAGTAGTTTCTCAGAGAGTTTCCTTCTGGTTGTTATTGGAGGGTATTTCTTTTTCAGCATATTCTTTAGAGCATTCCCAAATATCCTTTCTCTGGTTCCACAGAAACAGTGATTTCAAACTACTCAATCCAGAGTGATTTAACTCTATGAGATGAATACACACATCACAAACTAGTTGCTTCAAAAGCTTCTCTCCAGTTTTCGCAGGAGGACGTTTCCTTTCTCACCACAAAACTTCGTGCAAAACTTAATATCCCTTCACAGATTTCTAAAAGACAGAGTTTCCAAACTGGGCAACGTAGTGTAAGCTTTAACTCTGTGAAATGGATGAACACGTCAGAGAGCAGTTACTCGAAACGCTTCTTTCTGGGTTTCATTTCAGGATATTTCACTTTTCACCATAGAGTTCAATATGCTGCCAAATATCACTTTTTCAGTTTTACAAGAACAGTGTCCAAATCCTCCCTTATGAGAAAAGAGGTATAACTCCCTGAGCGGAATTCACACATCACAAAGCAGTTTTTCAGAATGTTTCTCTCTAGTTTTTTTCTGAAGATACTTCCTGTTTCCACACATGCCTGAATGTGCTCCTGAAAGTCCCTTCACAAATCCATCCATGAACCAGTTTCAAAACTGTGTAATAGAAAGAAAGTTTTATCTATGAGAGATGAATAGATGTGTATATCCCAAAGCAGTTTCACCTAAAGCTTCTTTAAAATATTCGTTTGAGGATATTTCCTTTTTCACCATAGCCATCCATATACTCCCAGATGTCCTCTGGAAGCTTTTTCTCCAAGCGGGATTCAACAAACCTCACTGAGAAGAAAAGTACAACTCTGTGAGTGGAAAGTACATGTTATGAAGTAGCTCCTCGAAATTTTCTCTGCAGTATTTATCTGAAGATATTTCCATTTTAACCAGAAGCCTCAAAGTGCTGCCGAGTATCCCTTAGCTGACTAACGCAAAACAGTGCTAGAATACTGCTCAATGAAGACAGATGCTGAATTGTGTGAGTGGAATTCACGTGACCTACAGCAGTTTCCAGAATGTTTCCTTCTGATTTTTATCAGAGGGTATTTCTTTTTCAGCATATTCTTAAGAGCGTTCCCAAACGTCTTTTCTCATGATCCGCAGAAACAGTGATTTCAAACTGCATAATACAAAGAATGATTTAACTCTATGGGATGAATACACACATCATGAAGCAGTTGCTCTGAAAGCTTCTCTCCAGTTTTCATTGGAAGATGTTTCCTTTCTCACCACAAGCCTCCAGGCGCCACTTAATATCAGTTCACAGATTCCTTAAAGACAGACTTTACAAACTGAGCAACGTAGTGTAACCTTAATATCTCTGAAATGAATGCACACGTCAGAGGGCAGTTTCTTGGAATGCTTCTTTCTGGGTTTATTTCTAGATATTTCATTTTTCACCATAGCCTAAATAAGCAGCAAAATATCACTTTTTCAGTTTTATAGGAACAGTGTTCAAACACTGCCTTATGAGAAAAGAGGTATAAGTCCCTGAGTGGAATGCACACATCACAAAGCAGTTTCTCGGAAAGCTTCTCTCCAGTGTTTAAGTGACAATATCTCCTTTTTTCCACTAGCCTGAATATGTTCCTTAATGTCCCTTCGCAAATATGTCCATTATGAAGTTACAAAACTGCGTGATGGAAAGAAAGTTTTAACTATGGGAGATGAATAGAGATATCAAACACAAAGCAGTTTCACAGAAAGCTTCTTTCCAGTTTTTATCTGGGTATATATCTTTTTTCACCATAGCCGTCCATACACTCCCGAATGTCCCCTGGTATCTTTTTCTCCAAACGGGATTCCCCAATCTTCTATGAGAAGAAAATTAAAACTCTGTGAGTGGAATGCACACGTCACTAAGCAGCTCCTTGGCAATCTTCTCTCCAGTATCTAACCGAAGATATTTCCGTTTTCACCGTAAGCCTCAAAGGGCTACCAAGCATCCCTTAGCTGACTAACCAAAAACAGTGTTGGAATACTGCTCAATAAAAAAAAAAAAGCTTAACTGTGAGCTTGAAATTCACATGACTTAGAGCAGTTTCACGGAAAGATTCCTTCTGGTTTTTCTCAGAGGGTATTTCTTTCCAGCATATTCTTAAGAGCATTCCCAAATGTCTTTCTCAGGTTCCACAGATACATTGATTTGAAACTGCTCAATACAAAGAATGACTTAACTCTATGAGATGAATACACACATCACAAAGCAGTTGCTCCAAAAGCTTCTCTCCAGTTTACATCAGAAGACGTTTCCTTTCTCACCACAAGCCTCTGGGCGCCACTTAATATACCTTCACACATTCCTCACCGACAGAATTTCCAAACTGGGCAATGTAGTGTAAACTTTAACTCTCTGAAATGAATGCACACGACTTAGAGCAGTTTCTTGAAACGCTTCCTTCTGGGTTTTACTTCAGGATATTTCACTTTTCCCCACAGTCTACAATGCGCTGCAAAATATCACTTTTTCAGTTGTACAGGAACAGTGTTCTAACACTGCCTTATGAGGAAAGAGGTATAACTCCCTGAGCGCAATGCATTTCTTTTTCAGCATATTCTTAAGAGCATTCCCAAATATCCTTTCTCAGGTTCCACAGAAACAGTGATTTCAAACTGCTCAATCCAAAGAATAATTTAACTCTATGAAATGATTACACGCATCACAATGCAGTTCCTCTGAAAGCTTCTCTCCTGTTTTAATCAGAAGACGTTTTCTTTCTCACCACAAGCCTCCGGGCACCACTTAATATCCCTTCACAGAGTCCTCAAAGACGGAGTTTCCAAACTGGGCAAGTGTAATCTTTAACTCTCTGAAATGAATTCACATGTCAAAGAGCAGTTTCTTGGAACACTTCTTTCTGGGTTTTATTTCAGGATATTTCACTTTTCGCCATTGTCTTCAATGCATTGCAATATATCACTTTTTCACTTTTACAGGAACAGTGTTCAAACACTGCCTTATGAGAAATGAGGTATAACTCCCTGAGTGGAATGCACACATCACAAAGTAGTTTCTCAGAAAACTTCTTTCCAGTTTTTATCTGAAGATATCTCCTATTTCCCAGCAGTCCTGAATGTGCTCCCGAGTGTCCCTTTGCGAATCCGTCCATGATGCAGTTTCAAAACTGCGTAATAGAAGGAAAGTGTGTCTATGTGAGGTGAATAGACATATCTATCACAAAGCAGTTTCAGAGAAAGCTTCTTTCCAGTTTTTGTCTGAGGATACTTCCTTTTCCACCATAGCCGCCCATATACACCCGAATGTCCCCTGGTAGCGTTTTCTCCCAACGGGATTAAACCAATCCTCTATGAGAAGAAAGATATAACTCTGTGAGTGGAACGCACACGTCACAAAGCATCTCCTCAGAAATCTTCTCTCCACTGTCTATCTGAAGATATTTCCTTCTTCACCATAAGCCTGATAACACTCCCGAGTATCCCTTAGCAGAATAACCTAAAATAGTGTTAGAATACTGCTAAATGAAAACAGAAGCTTAACAGTGCATGTGGAATTCGCAAGACCTAGAGCAGTTTCACAGAAAGTTTGTTTCTGGTTTTTATTGGAGGGTATTTTTTTTTCAATCACATTCGTAAGTGCGTTCGTAAATGTCCTTTCTCAGGTTCCATGGAAACAGTGATTTCACACTGCTCAATTTAAAGAGTGATTTATCACTATGAGATGAATACATACATCACAACGCAGTTGCTCCGAAAATTTCTCTCCAGTTTTCACTGGAAGACGTTTCATTTCTCACCACAAGCCTCCGGGAGTGACTTAATATACCTTCACAGATTCCTCAAAGACAGAGTTTCCAAACTGGGTAACGGTAGTGAAAGCTTTAACTCTCTGAAATGAATGTACACGTCATAGAGCAGTTTCTTGAAATGCTTCTTTGTGAGTTTTATTTCAGGATATTTCACTTTTCGCCATAGTCTTCAAAGCGCTGCAAAATATCACTTTTTCAATTTTACAGGAACAGTGTTCAAACACTGCCGCATGAAAAAGAAGTGTAACTCCTTGAGTGGAATGCACACATCACAAAACAGTTTCTCAGAAACTTCTCTTTAGTTTTTATCTGAAGATATTTCCTATTACCTCACAGACCTCAATGTGCTCCCGAATGTCCCTTCGCTAATCCATCCATGACGCAGTTTCAAAACTGAGTAATAGAAAGAAAGTTTTATCTATGTGAGATGAATCGATATACCTATCACAAAACAGTTTCACAGAAACTTCTTTCCAGTTTTTGTCTGAGAATATTTCCTTTTTCACCGTAGCCATCCATATACTCCTGAATGCCCCTTGATAGCTTCTTCTCCAAATGGGATTCCCTAATCCTCTCTGAGAAGGAATGTATAACTCTGTGAGTAGAATGCACATGTCACAAAGCAGCTCCTCAGAGATCTTCTCTCCAGGAGCCATCTGAAGATATTTCCTATTTCACCGTAAGCCTCAGAGCACTCCCGAGTATTCCTTAGCTGACTGAACAAAAATTGTGTTAGAATACTGCCCAATGACATTGGAAGTCTTACTGTCTGAGTGGACTTCACGTAACCTAGAGCAGTTTCACAGACGGTTTCCTGCTGGTTTTTATCAGATAATATTTCTTTTTCCGCATATTCTTAAGAGCGTTCCCAAATGTCCTTTCTCAGGTTCCACAGAACCAGTGATTTCAAACTGCTCAATCCAAAAAATAATTTAAATCTTTGAGATGAATACACACATAACAAAGCAGTTGCTCCGAAAGCTTCTGTCCCGTTTTCATCGGAATACGTTTCCTTTCTCATCACAACCCTGTGGGCACCACTTCATATCCTTTCACAGATTCCTCAAGGACAGAGTTTCCAAACCTGGAAACGTAGTGAAAGCTTTACCTCCCTGAAATGAATGCACGCATCAGAGAGCAGTTTCTTGGAATGTTTCTTTTTGAGTTTTATTTCCGGATTTTCACTTTTCACCACAGTCTTCAATGTGCTGGAAAATAAAACATTTTCAGTTTTACAGGAACAGTGTTCAAACACTGCCTTATGAGAAAAGATATATAACTTCCTGAGTGGAATGCACACATCACAAAGCAGTTTCTCAGTAAGCTTCTCTCCAGTTATTATCTTAAGATATCTGCTCTTTATCCACAGGCCTGAATGTACTCCCAAATGTCCCATCCCAAATCCGCCCATGACGTAGTTTTAAAACTGCATAATAGAAAGAGTGTCTATATGAGATGAATATACATATCTATCACAAAGCACTTTCACAGAAAGCTTCTTTCCAGTTTTTGTCTGAGGATGCTTCCTTTTTCACCATCACCCATATACTCACGAATGTCCCCTGGTAGCTTTTTCTCCAAACGGGATTCCCCAATCCTCTAGGAGAAGAAAAGTATAACTCTGGAAAGCACACGTCACAAAACGGCTCCTCGGAAATCTTCTCTCCAGTATCTATCTGAAGATATTTCCATTTTCACCATAAGCCTCAAAGCACTCCCGAGTATTCCTTAGCTGACTAACCCAAAACAGTGTTAGGATACAGCTCAATGAACACAGAAATTTAACTGTGCGTATGGACTTCACGTGACCTAGAGTAATCTTACAGAAAGTTTCCTTTGGGTTTTTCTCAGAGGGTATTTCTTTTTCAGCATATTCTTTTTTTTTTTAAATTATTTTTTATTATTATACTTTAAGTTCTAGGGTACATGTGCATAACGTGAAGGTTTGTTACATATGTATACTTGTGCCATGTTGCTGTGCTGCACCCATCAACTCGTCAGCACTCATCAACTCGTCATTTACATCAGGTATAACTTCCAATGCAATCCTAAGAGCGTTCCCAAATGTCCTTTCTCAAGTTCCACAGAAATAGTTATTTCAACTGTTCAATCCAAAGAAAGATTTAACTCTATGAGATGAATACACACATCACAAAGCAGTTGCTCTGAAAGCTTCAGTCCAGTTTTCATCGACAGATGATACCTTTCTCACCCCAAGCCTCTGGTCGCCACTAAATATCCCTTCACAGATTCCTCAAAGACAGAGTTTCCAAACTGAGCAAAGTAGTGTAAGGTTAAAATCTCTGAAATGAATACACATTTAAGAACAGTTTCTTGGAACGCTTCTCTCTGGGTTTCATTTTGAGATATTTCACTTTTTGTCATAGTTTTCAATGCGCTGCACAATATCACTTTTTCAGTTTTACAAGAAAAGTGTTCAAACACTGCCTTAGGAGAAAAGAGGTATAACTCCCTGAGTGGAATGCACACATCACAAAGCAGTATCTCAGAAAGCTTCTTTCCAGTTTTTATCTGATGATATCTTCTATTTCCCCACAGTGTTGAATGTGCTCACGAATATCCCTTCGCGAATCCGTCCATGACACAGTTTTAAAACTGTGTAATACAAAGAAAGTTTTATCTATGTGAGATGAATAGACACATCTATCACAAAGCAGTTTCTCAGAAAGTTTTTCCAATTTTGTCTGAGGATATTTCCTTTTTCACAATAGCCATCCACATACTCGTTAATGTCCCATGGTAGCTTTTCTCCAAAAGGGATTCCCCAATCATCTGTGAGAAGAAAAGTACAACTCTGTGAGTGAAATGCACACATCACAAAGCAGCTCCTCAGAAATCTTCTCTCCAATATCTATCTGAAGATATTTCCATTTTCACCGTAAGCCTCAAAGCGCTCCCGAGTATCCCTTAGCTGACAAACCTAAAACAGTGTTAGAATAATGCTCAATGAAAACAGAAGCTTAACTCTGCGAGAGGACTTCATGTGACCTAGAGCAGTTTCACAGAAAGTTTCCTTCTGGTTTTTATCGGAAGGTATTTCTTTTTCAGTATATTATTAAGAGCATTCTGAAATGTCTTTTCTCAGGATCCACTGAAAAAGTGATTTCAAACTGCTCAATCCAAAGACTGATTTAACATTATGAGAAAAATATACATATCAGAAAGCAGTTGCTCCGAAAGCTTTTCTCCAGTTTTCATCAGCAAACATTTCCTTTCTCACCATAAGACTCCAGGCGCCACTTAATATGCCTTCACAGATTCCTCAGAGACAGTTTCCAAAAGAGGCAACTTAGTGTAAGCTATTTCACTTTTAGTCATAGTCTTCAATGCTCTGCAAAATATCACTTTTTCAGTTTTACAGGAACAGTGTTCAAACACTACCTTATGAGAAAAGAGGTATAACTCCCTGTGTGGAATGCACACATCACAAAGCAGTTTCTCAGAAAGCTTCTCTCCAGTTTTTATCTGAAGATATTTTCTATTACCCCACAGGCATGAATGTGCTCCCGAATGTCCCTTCGCGTATACGTCAATGACGCAGTTTCAAAGCTGTGTAATAGAAAGAAAGTTTTATCTACATGAGATGAATAGATATTTCTATCACAAAGCAGTGTCACTGCAAGTTTCTATTCAGTTTTTGTCTGAGGATGTTTTCTTTCTCACCATAGCCATCCATATACTCCCGAATGTCCCGTGATAACTTTTCTTCAAACTGGATACCCCACTCCTCTGTGAGAAGAAAAGTATATCTCTGTGAGTGGAATGCACACGTCCCAAAGGAGCTCCTCCGAAATCTTCTCTCCAGTGTCTATCTGAATATATTTAAATTTTCATCGTAAGCTCAAAGTGCTCCCGAGTATCCCTTAGCTGACTAACCTAAAACAGTGTTAGAATACGTCTCCATGAAAACAGAAGCTTAATTGTGCGAGTGGAAATCAGGTGAACTAGAGCAGTTTCACAGAACGTTTCCTTCTGGTTTGTATCGGAGGGCATTTCTTTTTCAGCATATTCTTAAGAACGTTTCCAACTGTCCTTTCTCAGGTTCCACAGAAACAGTGATTTCAAACTGCTCAATTAAAAAGAATGATTTAACTCTATGAGATGAAGACACACATCACAAAGCAGCAGCCCCAAAAGCTTCTCTCCAGTTTTCATCAGAAGGCGTTTCCTTTCTCACCACAGGCCTCTGGGCGCCACTTAATATTCCTTGCCAGATTCCTCAAAAACAGAGTTACCAAACTGCACAACGTAGTGTAAGCTTTAAATTTCTGATATGAATGCACACGTCAGAGAGCAGTTTCTTGGAACGCTTCTTTTTGGATTTTATTTCAGGGTATTTTACTTTTCACCGCAGTCTTCAATGCATTGCAAAATATCATTTTTTCAGGTTCACAGAAACAGTGTTCAAACACTGCCTTATGAGAAAAGTCATATAACTCCCTGAGTGAAATGTACACATCACAAAGCTGTTTCACAGAGAGCTTCTATCCAGTTTTTATCTGAAGATATCTCCTATATCCAACAGGCCTGAATGTGCTTCCGAATGTCCCTTCACGAATCCGTCCATGACGCAGTTTCAAAACTGTGTAATAGAAAGAACATTTTATCTATGTGACGTGAATAGATATATCTATCACAAAGCATTTTCACTGAAAGCTTCCTTCCAGTTTTTGTCTGAGGGTATTTCCTTTTCACCATAGCCATCCATATACTCGCGAATGTCCCCTAGTAGCTCTTTCTCGAGATGGGATTCCCCAATTCTCTATGAGAGAAAAATATAACTCTGTGAGTGGAATGCACACGTCACAAAGCAGCCCCTCGAAAATCTTCTCTCCAGTGTCTATCTGAAGATATTTCCGTTTTCACCATGCCCCACAAAGCACTCCAGAATATCCCCCACTTGACTAACCTAAAACAGTTTTAGATTACTGCTCAATGAAAACAGAAGCTTAACTATGCGAGTGGACTTCACGTGATCTAGAGCAGTTTCACAGAAGGAATCCTTATGGTTTTTATCGGATGGTATTTCTTTCTCAGCATATTCTTAAGAAGGTTCCCAAATGACTTTTCTCAGGTTCTACAGAAACTGGGATTTCACGCTGCTCAATCCAAAGAATGATTTAACTCTATGAGATGAATACACCCAACACAAAACAGTTTCTCCGAAAGCTTCTATCCAATTTTCATCAGAAGACTTTACCTTTCTCACCACAAGTCTCTGAGCGCCACTTAATATCCCTTCACAGATTCCACAAAGACAGAGTTTCCAAACTGGGCACGTAGTGTACGCTTTAACTCTCTGAAATAAATGCACACGTCAGAGCGCAGTTTCTTGGAACACATCTGTCAGGGTTTTATTTCAGGATATTTCACTTTTTGCCATAATCTTCAAATCACTGCAACATATCACTTTCTCAGTTTTACAGGAACAATGTTCAAACACTGCCTTATGAGACATGAGGTGTAAGTCCCTTGAGTGGAATGCACATATCACAAAGCAGTTTGTCAGAAAGCTTCTCTCCAGTTTTTAGGTGAAGATATTTCCAATTTCCCCTCAGGCCTGAATGTGCTCCCGAAATCCCTTCACGAATCCGACCATGATGCAGTTTCAAAACTGTGCAATAGAAAGAAAATTTTATCTATGTGATATGAATAGACATATCATTTCCAAAGCAGTTTTACGGAAGCTTCTTTCCAGTTTGTCTGAGGATATTTCCTTTTTCACCAGAGCGGTCCATATACTCACGACTGTCCCCCGGTAGCGTTTCTTCTAAACAGGATAGCCCAATACTCTTTGAGAAGAAAAGTATAACTCTGTGAGTGGAATACATGCGTCCCAAAGCAGCTCCTCGGAAATCTTCTCTCCAGTATCTATCTGAAGATATTTCCATTTTCACTGTAAGCCTCAAAGCGCTCCCTAGGATCCCATAACTAACTAACTAAAAACAGTGTTAGAATACAGCTCAATGAACACAGAAGCTTAACTGTGCAAGTGCACTTCACGTGACCTAAAGCTTTTTCAGAGATAATTTCCTTCTGGTTTTTATCGCAGTGTATTTCTTTTTCAGTAAATTCTTAAGAGCGTTCCCAATGTCCTTTCTCAGGTTCCAAAGAAACAGTGACTTCAAACTGCTGAAATCAAAGAATGATTTTACTCTATGAGATGAATACATACATCACAAAGCCGTTGCTAGGAAAACTTGTCTCCAGTTTTCTTCAAAACACGTTGCCTTTCTCACCAGAAGCTTCCGGGCACCACTTAATAACAGTTCACAGATTCCTCAAAGACAGAAATTCCAAACTGGGCAATGTAGTGTAAGCTTTAGCTCTCTGAAATCAATGCACACGTCAGAGAGCAGTTCCTTTTAACGATTCTTTCTGTGTTTTATTTCCGGATATTTCACTTTTCACCATACTCTTCAATGCACTGCAAAATATCACTTTTTCAGTTTTACAGGAAAAGTGTTCAAACACTGCCTTATGGAAAAAGACGTATAACTTCCTCAGTGGAATGCACACATCACAAAGCTCTTTCTCAGAAAGCTTCTCTCCAGTTTTTATCTGAAGTTATCTCCTATTTCCCCACAGAGCTGCAGGTACTCCTGAATGTCCCTTCGCTAATCCGTCCATGATGCAGTTTCAAAACTGCGTAATACAAAGAAGATTTTGTCTATATGAGATAAATAGACATATATATCACAATGCAGTTTCACAGAAAGCTTCTTTCCAGTTTTTGTCTGAGGATAATTCCTTTTTCACCATAGCCATCCATATACTCCTGAATGTCCCCTGCTTGCTTTTTCACCAAGCGGGATTCCTCAATCTTCTATGAGAAGAAAAGTATAACCCTTTTGAGTGGAATGCACACCTCACATAGCAGCTCCTCTGAAATCATCTCTCCAATATCTATCTGAAGATATTTTCGTTTTCACCATAAACCTCAAAGCACTCCCAAGTATCCCTTAGCTGACTAACATAAAACAGTTTTAGAATATGGCTCAATGAAACAGAAACTTAACTGTGTGAGTGGAATTCACGTGACCTAGAGCAGTTTCACAGAAAGTTTCCTTCTGGTTTTTATCGGAGGGTATTTCTTTTTCAGTTATTCATAAGCGCGTTTACAAATGTACTTTCTCAGTTTACATAGAAACGGTGATTTCAAATGGCTCTACCTAAAGAATGATTTGACTGTATGAAATGAATACACACATCACAAAGCAGTTGCTCCAAAAGCTTCTCTCCAGTTTTCATCCCAAGAGGTTTTCTTTCTCACACCACAAAGCAGTTTCTCCAAAAGCTACTCTCCAGTTTTCATCAGAAGTTGTTTCCTTTCTCACCACAAGCCTCCAGATGCCACTTAATAGCCCTTCACAGTTTCCTCAAAGACAGAATTTCCAAACTGGGCAACGTAGTGTAACCATTAACTCTCTGAAATGAATGCACACGTCACAGAGCAGTTTCCTGGAATGCTTCTTTATGTATTTTATTTCAGGATATTTAAATTTTCACCATGGTCTTCAATGCGCTGCAAAATACAATTTTTCAGCTTTACAGGAAGAGTTTTCAAAGCTGCCTCTTGGGAAAAGAGGTATAACTCCCTGAGTGGAATGCACACATCACTAAACATTTTCTCAGAAAGCTTCTCTCCATTTTTTATCTGAAGAAATCTCATTGTATCCCACATTAGTGAACGTGCTCCTGAATTTCTGTTCACAAATCCATCCGTGACGCAGTTTCAAAACTGAGTAATGGAAAGAAAATTTTATCTATGTGAGATGAATGGAGATAACTGTCACAAAGCAGTTTCACAGAAAGCTTCTTTCCAGTTTTTGTCTGCGGATATTTCCTTTTGCTCCATAGCTGTGCATATACTCCCAAGTATCTCCTGGTAGTGCGTACTCCAAATGGGATTCCCCAATACTCTATGAGAAGAAAAGTATAAGTCTGTGAGTGGAATGCCCACGTCACAAGGCACATCGTCAGAAATATTCTCTCCAGTATCTATCTGAAGATATTTCTGTTTTCACCGTAAGTCTTAAAGTGCTCCCAAGTATCCCTTAGCTGTCTTGCTGAAAGAGTGTGAGAATACTGCTCAATGAAAACAGAAGCTTAACTGTGCGAGTGGACTTCACGTGACCTACATCAGTTTCACAGAAAGTGTACTTCTCGTTTTTATTGGAGGGTATTTCTTTTTCAGCATATTCTTAAGAGTGATCCGAAATGTCCTTTCTCAGGTTCCACAGAAAAAGTGATTTCAAACTGCTCAATCCAAAGAATGATTTTCCTCTATGAGATGAATACACACATCACAAAGTAGTTGCTCCGAAAGCTTTTCTCCAGTTTTCATCGGAAGATGTTTCCTTTCTTACCACAAGCTTCTGTGCACCACTTAATATCCCTTCACAGATTCCTCAAAGACAGAGTTTCCAAACTCGGCAACGTAGTGTAAGCTTTACCTCTCTCAAATGAATGCATACGTCAGAGAGAAGTTTCCTGGAACACTTCATTCTGGGTTTTATTTCAGGATATTTCAATTTTTCCCGTAGTCTTCAAAGCGCTGCAAAATATCACTTTTTCAGTTTTACAGGAACAGTGATAAAACACTGCCATGTGAGAAAAAAAGTAAAACTCCCTGAGTGGAATGCACACATCACAAAGCAGTTTCTCAGAAAGTTTCTCTCCAGTTTTTGTCTGAAGATATCCCCTATTCCCCACAGGCCTGAATCTTCTCCTGAATGTCACTTCGCGAATCCATCCATGATGCAGTTTCAAAACTGCGTAATGGAAAGAACGTTTTATCTTTGTTTAATGAATAGACATATCTATCACAAACCAGTTTCAGAGAAAGCTTGTTTCCCCTTTTTGTCTAAGGATATTTCCTTTTTCACCGTAGCCGTCCATATACTTGTGAATTTCCCCTGGTAGCTTTTTCTCCAGACAGGGTTCCCCAATCCTCTATTAGAAGAAAGTATAACTCTGTTATACTAATGCACACTTCATAAAGCAGCTCCTCGGAAACCTTCTCTCCAGTACGTGTCTGAAGATATTTCTGTTTTCCCTGTAAGCCTCAAAGCACTTCCCAGTATCCCTTGGCTGAGTATCCTAAAACAGTGTTAGAATACTTCTCAATTCAAACAGAAGTTAACGGTGCGAATGGACTTCATGTGACCTAGGGCAGTTTCACAGAGTGTTTCCTTCTGTTTTTTATCGGAGGGTATTTCTTTTTCAGCTTATTCTTAAGAGCGTTCCCAAATGTCTTTCTCAAGTTCCACAGAAACAGTGATTTCAAACTATTGAATCCAAAGAATGATTTAACTCTATGAGATGAATACACACATCACAAATCAGTTGCTCTGAGAACTTCTGTGGAATTTTCATCGGAAGACATTTCCTTTCTCACCACAAGCCTCCGATCACCACGTAATGTGCCTTCTCAGATTCCTCAATGACAGAGTTTCCAAACTGGGCAACATAGAGTAAGCTTTAACTCTCTGAAATGAAAGCACACATCAGAGAGCAGTTTCTTGGAACGCTTCCTTTGGGTTTAATTTCAGGTTATTGCACTTTCCACATAGTCTTCAACGCACTGCAAATCAACACTTTTTCGGTTTTACAGGAAGTGTGTTCAAACACTGCCTCATGAGAAGCGAGGTATAAGTCCCAGAGTGGAATGCACACATCACAAAGCAGTTTCTCGGAAAACTTCTATCCCGTTGTTGTCTGAAGATATTTCCTATTTCCCCACAGGACTGAATGTGCTCCCGAATGTCCCTTCGCGAATCCGTCCATGACAGAGTTTCAAAACTGTATAGTAAAGAGAGTTTTATCTATGTGAGATGAATAGACATATCTATCACAAAGCAGTTTCACACAAAACTTCTTTCCAGTTTTTATCTGAGGGTATTTCCTTTTTCACCATAGCCATCCGTATACACCCAAATGTCCCCTGGTAGCTTTTTCTCCAAACGGGATTCACCAATCATCTATGAGAAGAAAATTATAACTCCGTGAGTGGAATGCACATGTCACAATGTAGCTCCACGGAAATCTTCTTTCGAGTGTCTATCTGAAGATATTTCCGTTTTCTCAGAAGCCTCAAAGCGCTCCAGAGAATACCTTAGTTGACTAACCTAAAACAGTGTTAAAATACTGCTTATGAAAACGGGAGCTTAATTGTGTGAGTGGACTTCACATGACCTAGAGCAGTTTCAAATAAAGTTTCCTTCTGGTTGTTATCGGAGGGTATTTCCTTTTCAGCATATTCTTAAGTGTGTTCCCAAAGGTCCTTTCTCAGGTTCCACAGAAACAGTGATTTCTAGCCTCTCACTCCAAGAATGATTTAACTCTATGAGATGAATACACACATCACAAAGCAGTTGATCCAAATGTTTCTCTCCAGTTTTCATCAGAAGACGTTTCCTTTCTCACCACAAGTTTCCAGAGCCCACTTAATATTTCTTCACAGATTCCTGAAAGACGGAGTTTCCAATCCAGGTACGTAGTGTAAGCTTTAACTCTATGAAATGAATGCACACATCGAAGAGCAGTTTCTTGGAACGCTTCTTTCTTGTTTTTATTTCAGGATATTTCACTTTTTGCCTTAGTCTTCAATGTGCTGCAAAATATCACTTTTTCAGTTTTACTGGAAGAGTGTTCAAACAGTGCCTTATGAGAAAACAGGTATAAGTCCCTGAGTGGAATGCACACATCACAAAGCAGTCTCTCAGAAAGCTTCTTTCCAGTTTTTATCTGAAGATATCTTCTATTTCCCCACAGGCCTGAATGAGCTCCAACATGTCCCTTCC
Organism: Mandrillus leucophaeus; assembly: GCF_000951045.1. Taxonomy (NCBI): domain Eukaryota; kingdom Metazoa; phylum Chordata; class Mammalia; order Primates; family Cercopithecidae; genus Mandrillus; species Mandrillus leucophaeus. The sequence continues at coordinate 359,900 of NW_012099299.1, forward strand.
TGAATCCGTCCATAATGCAGTTTCAAAAATATGTAATAGAAAAATGTTTTATCTATGGGAGATGAATACACATATCTATCACAAAGCCATTTCACAGAAAGCTTATTTCCAGTTTTTGTCTGAGGAGATTTTCTTTATCACCATAGCTGTCCATAAACTCCCAAATGTCCCCTGGTAGCTTTTTCTCCAACCAGATTCCCCAATCCTCTCTGAGAAAGAAAGCATAACTCTGTAAGTGTAATGCACACGTCACAATGCAGCTCCTCGGAGATCTTCTATCCAGGATATATCTGAAGATATTTCCATTTTCACCGTAAGCCTCAAAGCACTCCCGAGTACCCCTTAGCTGACTAATCTAAAACAGTGTTAGAATACTGCTCAATGAAGACAGAAGCTTAACTGTGCAAGTGGAATTCACATGACCTAGAACAGTTTCACAGAAAGTTTTCTTCTCGTTGTTATCGAGGGGTATTTCTTTTTCAGCGTATTCTTTAGAGCGTTCCCAAATATCTTTTCTCAGGTTCCACAGAAACAGTGATTTCGAACTACTCAATCCAAATAATAATTTGACTCTATGAGATGAATACACACATCACAAAGTAGTTGCTCCGAAAGCTTCTCTCCAGTTTCTGTCGGGAGACGTTTCCTTTCACACCACAAACCTCCGTGCAAAACTTAATATCCCTTCACAGATTACAAAAGACAGAGATTCCAAACTTGGCAACGTAGTGTAAGTTTTAACTCTGAAATGAATGAACACGTTAGAGAGCAGTTACTTGGAACACTTCTTTCTGGGTTTTATTTCAAGATATTTCACTTTTTGCCATAGAATTCAATACGCTGCAAAACATCACTTTTTCAGTTTTACCGGAATAGTGTTCAAACACTGCCTTATGAGAAAAGTGATATAGCCCCTGAGTGGAATGCACACATCACGAAGCAGTTTCTCAGAAAGCTTCTCTCCACTTTTCAGGTGAAGATATCTCCTATTTTCCTACAGGCCTGAATTTGCTCCCGAATATCCCTTGGCGAATCCGTCCATGATGCAGTTTTAAAACTGCGTAATAGAAAGAACGTTTTATGTTCTTGAGATGAATAGACATATCTATCACAAAGTAGTTTCACAGAAAGTTTCTTTCCAATTTTTGTCTGAGGATATTTCCTTTTTCACCATAGCCATACATATACTCTCAAAAGTCCACTGGTAGCTTTTCTGCAGACATGATTCCCCAATCATCTATGAGAAGAAAAGTACAAACCTGTGTGTGGAATGCACAAATCACAGAGCAGCTCCTTTCAAATTTTCTGTCCAGTATCTATTTGAAGATATTTTTGTTTTCACCGTAAGCCTCAAAGCGCTCCTGAGTATCCCTTAGATGACTAACCTAAAACAGTGTGAGAATACAGCTCAATGAAAACAGAAGCTTAACTGTGCGAGTGGACTTCACGTGACCTAGTGCGGTTTCACAGAAAGTTTCCTTCTGGTTTTTATTGGAGGTTATTTCTTTTTCAGAATATTCTTAAGAGCGTTCCCAAATGTCCTTGCTCAGGTTCCACAGAAACAGACATTTCAAACTGCTCAATTGAAAACAATAATTTAACTCTATGAGTTGAATGCACACCTCACAAAGCAGCTGTAGCGAAAGCTTCTCTCCAATTTTCATCGGAAGACGTTTCCTTTCTCACCAGAAGCCTCTGGGCGACACTTAATATCCCTTCCCAGATTCCTCAAAGACAGAGTTTTCAAACTTTGCAACGTAGTGTAAGGTTTAACTCTCTGAAATGAATGTACACATCAGAGAGCAGTTTCTTGGAATGCTTCTTTCTGGATTTTGTTTCAGGATATGTCACTTTTCGCCATAGTCTTCAATGAGCTGCAAAATACCACTTTTTCAGGTTTACAGGAACAGTATTCAAACACTGCCTTATTAGAAAAGAAGAATAACTCCCTGAGTGGAATGCACACATCATAAAGCAGTTTATCAGAATACTTCTCTCCAGTTTTTATTTGGAGATATGTCCTATTATCCCACAGTCCTTAATGTGCTCCCGAATGTCCTTCACGAATCCATCCATGACACAGTTTCAAAACTGCATAATGGAAATAAAGTTTTTTCTATGTGAGAAGAATAGACATATCTATCAAAAACCAGTTTCAGAGAAAGTTTCTTTCCTCTTTTGGTCTGAGGATACTTCATTTTTCAACATAGAAGTCCATATATTCCCGAATTTCCCCTGGTAATATTTTCTTAAAAATGGGATTCGTCAATCCTCTATGAGAAGAAAGGTATAACTCTGTGAGTGAAACGCACATGTCACAAAGCAGCTCCTCGGAAATCTTCTCTCCAGTATCAATCTAAAGATATTTCCATTTTCACCGTAAGCCTCAAAATTCTAACGAGTATCCCTTAGCTGACTACGTAAAACAGTGTTTGAGTACTGCTCAACGAAAATAGAAGCTTAACTGTGCCAGTGAAATTCACATGACCTAGAGCAGATTACCAGAAATATTCTGTCTGGTTTTTATCGGAGGATATTTCTTTTTCTTATATTCTTAAGAGCTTTCCCAAATGTCCTTTCTCAGGTTCCACAGAAACAGTGATTTCAAACTGCTCAATACAAACAATGATTTAACTCTCCGTGGTGAATACACACATCACAAAGCAGTTGCTCCGAAAGCTTCTCTCCAGTTTTCATCGGAAGACATTTCCTTTCTCACAAGAAGCCTCCGGGCGCCACTTAATATACTTTCAGAGATTCCTCAAAGACACAGGTTCCAAACTTTGCAACGTAGTGTGAGCTTTAACTCTCTGAAATGAATGCACACGTCAGAGAGCAGTTTCTTGGAGCGTTTCTTTCTGAATTTTATTTCAAGATATGTCACTTTTCGCCATAGTCTTCAATGCACTGGAAAATATGACTTTTTCAGTTTTACAGGAACAGTGTTCAGAAAAGCAGTTTAGCTCCCTGAGTGGAATGCACACATCACAAAGCAGTTTCTCAGAAAGCTCTCCAGTTTTTAACTGAAGATATTTCCTATTTCCCCAAAGGCCCGAATGTGCTCCCGAGTGTCCTTTCGTGAATCCGTCCATGATGCAGTATCAAAAGTGCGAAATAGAAAGAAAGCTTTATCTATGTCAGATTAACAGACATATCTATTGCAAAGCAGTTTCACAGAAAACTTTTTCCACTTTTTGTCTCAGGATATTTCGTTTTTCACCACAGCCATCCGTATACTCCTGAATGTCCCCTCGTAGCTTTTTCTGCAAATGGGATCCCCAATCTTCTATGAGAAGAAAAGTATAACTCCGTGAGTGGAGTGCAAACGTCATGAAGCAGCTCTTCGGAAAACTTCTCTCCAGGATCTCTCTGAAGATGTTTCCATCTTCACCTTAAGCCTCAAAGTGCTCCCGAGTATCCCTTAGATGACAAACCTAAAACAGTGTTAAAATACTGCTCAATGACAACAGAAGCTTAACTGTGTGAGTGGACTTCACATGACCTAGAGCAGTTTCACAGAAAGTTTCCTTCTGGTTTTTATAGGAGGGTGTTTCTATTTCAGCATATTCCTAAGAGCATTCCCAAATGTCCTTTCTCAGGTTCCACAGAAGCAGTGATTACAAACTGCTCAATCCAAAGAATGATTTAACTCTATGAAATGAATGCACACTTCACAAAGCTGTTGGTTCGAAAGCTTCTCTCCATTTTTCGTCAAAAGACATTTCCTTTCTCACCACAAGCTTCGGGGCTGTACTTAATAGCCCTTCACAGATTACTCAAAGACAGAGTTTCCAAATGGACAACGTAGTGTAATCTTTAACTCTCTGAAATGAATGCACATGTCAGAGATCAATTTCTTGGAACGTTTCTTTCTCGGTTTTATTTCTGCATATTTCACTTTTCGCCATAGTCTTCAATGCACTGCAAAACATCACTTTTTCAGTTTTACAGAAACAATGTTCAAACACTGCCTTATGAGAAAAGAGGTATAAATCCCTGAGTGGAAAGCACTCAACACAAAGCACTTTCTCAGAAAACTTCTCCATAGTTTTTATCTGAAGATATTTTCTATTCCCCCATGGCCTGAAAGTGCTCCCAAATGTCCCTTTGTGATTCTCTCCATGACGCAGCTTCAAAACTGTGTAATAGAAAGAAAGTTTTATCTACGTGAGAAGAATAGCCATATCTATCACAAAGCAGTTTCACAGAAAGTTTCTTTCCAGTTTTTGCCTGAGGATACTTCCATTTTCACCATAGCCGTCCATATACTCCTAAATGTCTCCTGGTAGCGTTTTCTTAGAAACGGTCTTCCTCAATGCTCTAAGACAAGAAAGGTATAACTCTGTGAGTGAAATGCCCACGTCACAAAGCAGCTCCGCAGAAATCTTCTCTCCAGGATCTATCTGAAGATCTTTCCATTTTCACCGTAAGCCATAAAGCCCTCCAGAGTATTCCTGACTGACTAAACTAAAAGAGTGTTAGAATACTGCTCAATTAAAACAAAAGGTTAACTGTGTCAGTGGACTTCATGTGACATAGAGCAGTATCACAGAATGTTTCCTTCTGGTATTTATCAGATGGTATTTCCTTTTAAGCATGATCTTAAGAGCGTTCCCAAATGTTCCCACAGGCCTGAATGTGCTCCCGAATATCTCTTCGTGAATCCGTCACAATCTCAAAACTGCATAATAGAAAGAAAGTTTTATCTATGTGAGATGAACAAACATATCTATCACTAAGCAGTTTCACAGAAAGCTTCTTTCCAGTTTTTGTATGGGGATACTTCGTTTTTCACCATAGACGTCCATATAATCCCGAATGCACCCTGGTAGCTTTTTCTCCAAAAGATATTCCCCAGTCGTCTATGAGAAAAAAAGTATAACTTTGTGAGTTTAATGCACATGTCACAAAGCAGCTCCTCGGAAATCTCTCCAGTATCTATCTGAAGATATTTCCGTTTTCACCGTAAGCCTGAAAGCACTTCCGCGTATCCCTTAGCTGACTAACACAAAACAGTATTAGAATACTGCTGAATGAAAACCAAAGCTTAACTGTGTGATAGGAACTCACGTGACCTAGAGCAGTTTCACAGAATGTTTCCTTCTGCTTTTTATCGGAGACCATTTCTTTTTCTGCATATTCTTAAGAGCGTTCCCAAATGTCCTTTCACAAGTTACAGAGAAACAGTGATTTCTAGCCTCTCAATTCTAAGAAAGGTTTAACTCTATGAGTTGAATGCACTCATCGCAAAGCAGTTGCTCCAAAGGCTTCTCTCCAGTTTTCATCAGAAGACGTTTCCTTTCTCATCAAAAGAATCCGGGCACAACTTAATTTCAGTTCACAGATTCCTCACAGACAGAGTTGCCAAACTGGGCAACGTAGTGTAAGCTTTAACTCTCCAAAATGAATGCACACGTCAGAGAGCAGTTTCTTGGAATGCTTCTTTCTGGGTTTATTTCATGATATTACACTTTTCTCCATAGTCTTTAATGTGCTGCAAAAGATTACCTTTTCAGTTTTACAAGAACAGTGTTCAAATACTGCCTTATGAGCAAAGAGGTATAAGTCCCTGAGTGGAATGCACACATCACAAAGCAGTTTCTCAGAAAGCTTCTCTCCAGTTTTTATCTCAAGACTTTTCCTATTTCCCCACAGGCCTGAATGTGCTCCCGAAAGTACCTTCACGAATCCGTCCATGATGCAGTTTCAAAACTGCGTAATATAAAGAAAGCTTTATCTGCGTGAGATGAGTAGACATATCTATCCCAAAGCAGTTTCATAGAAAGCTTCTTTCCAGATTTTGTCTGAGGATATTTCCTTTTTCACCATAGCCATCCATTTACTCTGGAATGTCCCCTGGTGACTTCTTCTCCAAACGAGGTTCTCCAATCGTTGATGAGAAGAAGAGTATTATTCTGTGAGTGGAATGCACATGTCAGAAAGCAGCTCCTCCGAAATCGACTCGCCAGTTCCTGTCTGAAGATATTTCCATTTTCACCGTAAGCCTCAAAGCGCTCCTGAGTATTCCTTAGCTGACTAAGCAAAAACAGTGTTAGAATACTGCCCATGAAAACAGAACCTTAACTGTGTGAGTGAAATTCACGTGGCCTAGAGCAGTTTCACAGAAAGTTTCCTTCTGGTTTTTATCGAAGGGTATTTCTTCTTCATCATATTCTTAAGAGCGTTCCCAAATGTCCTTTCTCAGGTTCCACAGAAACAGAAATGTCCTTTCTCAGGTTCCACAGAAACAGTAATTTCAAAATGCTCAAACCAAAGAATGATTTAACACTATGAGATGAATACACACATCACAAAGCTGTTGCTCCGAAAGATTCTCTCCAATTTTCATCGGAAGACACTTCCTTTCTCAACACAAGACCACACGCCACCTAATATCCCTTCACAGATTCCTCAAAGACAGAGTTTCCAAACTGGGCAACGTAGTGTAAGCTTTAACTCTCTGAACTGAATGGACACGTCAGAGAGCAGTTTCTTGGAATGCTTCTTTCAGAATTTTATTTCATGATAATTCTCTTTTCACCATAGTCTTCAATGTACTGCAAATTATCACTTTTTCAGTTTTACAGAACAGTCAGTGTTCAAACACTGCCTTATGAGAAAAGGGGTATAACTCCCTTAGTGGAATGCACACTTCACAAAGCAGTTTCTCAGAAAGTTTCTTTCCAGTTTTTGTCTGAAGATATTTCCTATTTCCCCACAGGCCTGACTTTCTCGAGAATGACCCTTCGTGAATCCGTCCATGATGCAGTTTCAAAACTGCGTAATAGAAGGAAAGTTTTATGTATGTGGGACTAACAGACATATCTATCACAAAGAAGTTTCACAGAAAGCTTTTTCAAGTTTTTGACTCAGGATATTTTCTTTTTCACCATAGCTGTCCATATACTCCCGAATGTCCCCTGGTAGCTTTTTCTCCAAACGGGATTCCCCAATTCTCTATGTGAAGAAAAGTATACTCTGTGAGTGGAATACACACGTCACAAAGCAGCTCCTCGGAAATCTTCTCTCCGTATATATCTGACGATATTTCCGTTTTCAAGGAAGCCTCAAAGCGCTCCCGAGTATCCCTTTAGCTGACTAACCTGAAACAGTGTTAGAATACTACTCAATGAATACAGAAGCTTAATTGTGTGAGTTCAATTCACGTGACCTAATGCAGTGTCCCAGAAAGTTTCCTTCTGGTTTTTATAGGAGAATATTTCTTTCTGAGCATATTCCTAAGAGTGTTCCTAAAAGTCGTTTCTCAGGTTCCATGGAAACAGTGATTTGAAACTGCTCAATTAAAGGAATTATTTATCTCTATGAGATGAATACACACATCACAAAGTAGTTGCTCAGAAAGCTTCTCTACGTTTTCATCAGAAGACGATTCCTTTCTCACCACAAACCTCTGTGCAAAATTTAATATCCCTTCACAGATTCCTAAAAGGCAGAGTTTCCAAACTGGGCAATGTAGGGTAAGTTTTAACTCTCTGAAATGAATGGTCACATCAGAGAGCAGTTTCTTACAATGCTTCTTTCTGGGTTTTATTTCAGGATATTTCACTTTTCACCATAGAGTTCAATATGCTGCAAAATGTCACTTTTTCAATTTTACAAGAACAGTGTTCAAACACTGCCTTATTTGAAAGAGGAATAAGTCCCTGACTGGAATGCTAATATCACAAAGCAGTTTCTCAGAATGCTTCTCTCTAGTTTTTGTCTGAAGGTATCTCATTTTCCCTACAGGCTAGAATGTGCTCCCAAATGTCCTTTCAGGAATCCGTCCATGATGCAGTTTCAAAACTGCATAATAGAAAGTTAGTTTTATCTATGTGAGATGAATAGGCATATCTATCACAAAATAGTTTCACCGAAAGCTTCCTTAAACTATTTGTCTGAGGATATTGCCTTTTACACCATGGCCATCCATATGCTCTCAGATGTCCCCTGGTAGCTTTTCTCCAAGCGGGATTCCAGAAACATCTCTGAGAAGAAAAATATAACTCTGTGAGTGGAAAGTACAAGTCACAAAGCAGGTCCCCGATATTTTCTCTCCAGTATCAATCTGAAGATATTTATGTTTTCACAGGAAACCTCAAAGCGCTGCCAAGTATCTCTTAGCTGACTAACCTTAAACAGTGTTAGAATACTGCTCAATGGAAACAGATGCTGAACTGTATGAGTGGACTTCACGTGACCTAGAGCAGTTTCACAGAATGTTTCCTTCTGGTTTTTATCGGAGTATATTTCTTTTTCAGCATATTCTTAAGAGCGTTCCCAAATGTCCTTTCTCAGGTTCCACAGAAACAGTGATTTCAAACTGTTCAATTGAAACAATGATTTAAATTTATGAGATGAATTCACACATCACAAAGCATTTGCTCCGAAAGCTTCTCTCCAGTTTTCTTCGGAAGACGTTTCATTTCTCACCACAAGCCTCCGGGCGCCACTTAATATCCCTTAACAGTTTACTCAAAGACAGAGTTACCAAACTGGGCAACGTAGTATAAGCTTTAACTCTCTGACATGAATGCACACGTCAGAGAGCAGTTTCTTGGAATGCTTCTTTCTGGGTTTTATTTCAGGATATTTCACTTTTCTCCATAGTCTTCAATGCGCTGGAAAATGTCACATTTTCAGTTTTACAGTAACAGTGTTCAAACACTCCCTTATGGGAAAAGAGGTATAACTGCCTGAGTGGAATGCACACATAACAAAGAGGTGCCTCAGAAAGTTTCTCTCCAGTTTTTATCTGAAGATATCTCCTATTTCCCCACAGGCCTGAATGTTCTCTCGAATGTCCTTTCACGAATCCGTCCACGATGCAATTTCAAAACTGTGTAATAGAAAGAAAGTTTTATCTATGTGAGATGAATAGACATATCTATCACAAAGCAGTTTCACAGAAAGCTTCTTTCTTGTTTTTTTTTCTGAGGATATTTCCCTTTTCACCATAGATGTCCATATAATACCGCATATCCCCTGGTAGCTTTTTCTTCAAACCGGATTCCCCAATCCTCTATCAGAAGAAAAGTATAACTCTGTGAGTGGAATGCACACGTCACAAACCAGCTCCTCGGAAATGTCCTCTCCAGGATCTATCTGAAGATATTTCTGCTTTCACCGTAAGCCTCAAAGAGCTCCCATGTATCGCTTATCTGACTAACCTAAAAAAGTGTTAGAATACTGCTCAATGAAAGCAGAAGCTCAACTCTGAGAGTGGACTTCAAGTTACTTAGAACACTTTCACAAAATGTATCTTTCTGGTTTTTATCGGAGGGTATTACTTTTTCAGTATATTCTTAACAGCGTTTCTAAATGTCCTTTCTCAGGTTCCACGGAAACAGTGATTTCAAATTGCTCAATTAAAGGAATTATTTATTTCTATGAGATGAATACACACAACACAAAGCAGTTGCTCCGAAAGCTTCTCTCCAGCTTTCAGTGGAACACGTTTCCTTTCTCACCGCAAGCCTCCACGCGTCACTTAATATACCTTCACAGATTCCTCATAGACAGAGTTTCAAAACTGGGCAACGTAGTGTAAGCTTTAACCCTCTGAAATGAATGCACACGTTGGAGAGCAGTTTCCTGGAACACTTCTTTCTGGGTTTTACTTCCGGATATTTCACTTTTCACTACAGTCTTCACTGAGCTGCAAAATATCACTATTTGAGTTTCACAGGAACAGTGTTCAAACACTGACTTATGAGAAAAGAAGTAAAACTTCCTGGGTGGAAGGCATTTCTTTTTCAGCATATTCTTAAGAGCATTCCCAAATATCCTTTCTCAGGGTGCACAGAAACAGTGATTTCAAACTGCTCAATCCAAAGAATGATTTAAATCTATCATATGAATACACACATCACATGCAGTTCCTCCAAAAGCTTCTCTCCAGTTTTCACTGGAAGACATTTACTTTCTCACCACAAGCTTCCTGGGAAAACTTAATATCCCTTCACAGTTTCCTCAAAGACAGAGTTTCCAAAGTGGGCAATGCAGTGTAAGCTTCAACTCTTTGAAATGAATGCACATGTCAGAGAGAAGTCTCATGGAATAATTCTTTCTGGATTTTACTTCGGGATATTTCACGTTTTGCCATAGTCTTCAATGCACTGTAATATATCACTTTTTCAATTTTACAGGAACAGTATTCAAACTCTCCCTTATGAGAAAAGAGGCATAAGTCCCAGAGTGGAATGCACACATCAGAAAGCAGTTTCTTGGAAAGCTTCTCTCCAGTTTTTAGCTGAATATATTTCCAATTTCTCCACAAGCCGGAATATGCTCCTGAATATCATTTCGTGAATCTGTCAATTACGGAGTCACAAAACTGCAAAATAGAAGGAAAGTTTTAACTATGGGAGATGAATAGACATATCAAACACAAAGCAGTTTCACAGAAAGCTTCTTGGCTGCTTTTGTCTGAGCATATTTCCTTCTTCACCATAGCCGTCCTTATACTCCCGAATGTCCCCTGGTAGCATTTTCCCCAATCTCTATGAGAAGAAAATTAAAAATCTGTGAGTGGAATGCACACTTCAAAAAGCAGCTGCTCGGAAATCTTCTCTCTAATATCTATGTGAAGATATTTCCGTTTTTACCATAAGCCTCAAACTGCTCCCGAGTATCCCTTAGCTAACTAACGTAAAACAGTGTTAGAATACCACTCAAAGAAAATAGAAGCTTAACTGTGCAAGTGGACATCACGTGACCTAGAGCAGTTTCACAGAAAGTTTTCTTCTAGTTTTTATCGGAGGGTATTTCCTTTTCAGCATACTCTTTAGAGCGTTCCCAAATGTCCTTTCCCAGGTTCCACAGAGACAGTGATTTGAAACTGCTCAATCCAAGAATGACTTATCTCTATGAGGTGAATACACACATCACAAAGGAGTTGCTCCGAAAGCTTCTATTCAGCTTTCATTGGAAGACGTTACCTTCTCAATACAAGACTCCAAGTGCCACTTAGTATACCTTCACAGATTCCTAAAAGACAGAGTTTCCAAACTGGGCAACGTAGTGTAAGCTTTAATCATCTGATATGAATGCACACGTCAGAGAGCAGTTTCGTGCAATGCTTCTTTCTGGGTTTTATTTCTGGATTTCCACTTTTCGCTATAGTCTTCAATGTGTTGCAAAATATCACTTTTTCAGTTTTACAGGAACAGTGTTCAAGCACTGCCTTATGGAAAAAGAGGTAAAATTCCCTGAGTGGAATGCGCACATCACAAAGCAGTCTCTCTGAAAGCTTCTCCCCAGTTTTTATCTGAAGATATCTCCTATTTCCCCACAGTCCTGAATGGGCTCCCGAATGTCCCTTCATGAATCCGTCCATGATGCACTTTCAAAACTACATAATAGAAAGAATGTTTTATATGTGAGATGAATAGACATATCTATCACAAAGCAGTTTCACAGAAAGCTTCTTTCCAGTTTTTGTCTGAGCATATTTACTTTTTCAGCGTAGCTGTCCATATACTCCCAAATGTCCCCTGGTTGCTTTTTCTCCAAACAGGATTCCCCAATCCTCTATGAGAAAAATAGTATAACTCTTTGAGTGGAATGCACACATAACAAAGCAGCTCCTCAGAAATCTCTCCAGCATCTATCTGAAGATATTTCCTTTTTCAAGGAAGCATCAAAGCACTCCCGAGTATCCCTTAGCTGACTAACCTAAAACAGTGTTAGAATACTGTCCAATAAAAATGGAAGCTTAAATGTGTGAGTGAAATTCACGTGACCTAGAGCAGTTTCACAGAAAGTTTCCATCTGGTTTTTATCGGCGGGTTTAGTTTTTTCAGCATATTCTTAAGAGCGTTCCCAATGTCTTTTCTCAGGTTCCACAGAAGCAGTCATTTCAAACTGCTCAATCCAAAGAATAACTTACCTCTGTGAGATAAGAACACACATCACAAAGCAGTTGCTACGAAAGCTTCTCTCCAGTTTTCATTTGAAGATGTTTCCTTTCACACCAGAAACCTCCGTGTGCTCCTTAATATCCCTTCACAGATTCCTAAGACACAGAGTTTCCAAACTGGGCAACGTAGTGAAAGCTTTAACTATCTGAAACGAATGCACACGTTCGAGAGTAGTTTCTTGGAATGCTTCCTTCTGGGTTTTATTGCAGGATATTTTATTTTTCACCATGGTCTTCAATGCGCAAAAAATATCACTGTTTCAAATTTACAGGAACAGTGTTCAAACACTGCCTTATGAGAAAAGGGGCATAACTCTCTGAGGGGAATGCACACATCGCAAAGCAGTTTCTCAGAAAGCTTCTCTCCAGTTTTTATCTGAAGATATCTCCTATTCCTCACAGTCCTGAATGTGCTCCCGAATGTCCCTTCACGAATCCGTCCATGACACAGGTTCAAAACTGCGTTATAGAAAGAAAGTTTTATCTATGTGAGATGAATAGACATATCAATCACAAAGCAGTGTCACAGAAAACTTCTTTCCAATTTTTGTCTGAGGATATTTTTTTTTCTTCATAGCCATTCATATACTCCCGAATGTCCCCTGGTTGCGTTTTCTCCTAATGGGAATCCCCAATCCCCTATGAGAATAAAGGTATAACTCTGTGATTGGAATGCACACGTCACGAAGCAGCTCCTCGGAAATCTTCTTTCCACTATCTATCTTAAGATATTTCCTTTTTCACCGTAAGCCTCAAAGTGCTCCGGAGTTTCTCTTGGCTTTCTAACTTGAAACAGTGTTAGAATACTGCTCAATGAAAAAATTAACCTTACTGTGCATGTGGAATTCACGTGACCTAGGGCAGTTTCACAGAAAATTTCCAAGTTTCCTTCTGGTTTTTATCAGTGGGTATTACCTTTTTAGCGTATTCTCATGAGTGTTCCCAAATGTCCTTTATGAGGAACCACAGAAACTGTGATTTCAAACTGCTCAATCCAAAGAATAATTTAACACTATGAGATGAATACACACATCACAAAGCAGTTGCACCGTAATCTTCTCTTCACTTTTCATTGGAAGATGACTCCTTCCTCACCACAAGCCTCCGGGTGCCACTTAATATCCCTTCCCAGATACCTCACAGACAGAGTTTCCAAACTGATCAACGTAACGTAAGCTTTAACTCTCTGAAATGAAGGCACAGGTCTGAGAGCAGTTTCTTGGACTGCTTCTTTCTGGGTTTTATTTCAGGATATTTCTCTTTTCACCATAGTCTTCAATGCACTGCAAAATATCACTTTTTCTGGTTTACAGGAACAGTGTTCAAACACTGCCTTATGAGAAAAGAGGGATAACACCGTGAGTGGAATGAACACATCATAAAGTAGTTTCTCAGAAAGCTTTTCTCCAGATTTTATCTGGAGATATTTCCTATTTCCCCACAGTCCTGAATGTGCTCCCCAATGTCACTTCATGAATTCATCCATGGCGCAGTTTCAAAACTGCATAATAGAAAGAAAGTTTATTTATGTGAGACGAATAGACATATCTATCACAAAGCAGTTTCACAGAAAGCTTCCTTAAAGTGTTTGTCTGAGGATCCTTTCTTTTTCACCATAGCCGACCATATACTCCCAAATGTCCCCGGTACCGTTTTCTCCAAACGGGATTCCCTAATCCTCTATGAGAAGAAAGGTATAACTCTGAGTGGAACACACACGTCACAAAGCAGCTCCTCAGAAATCTTCCCTCCAGTATCGATCAGAAGATATTTCCTTTATCACCGTAAGACTAAAAGCGCTCTCGAGTATCCCTTAGCTGACTAACCTAAAACAGTGTTAGAATATTGCTCAATGAAAGCAGAAGCTTAACTGTGTGAGTGGAATTCACGTGACATAGAGCAGTTTCACAGAAAGCTTCCTTCTGGTTTTTATCGGAGGGTATTACTTTTTCAGAATATTATTAAGAGTGTTCCCAAATGTCCATTCTCAAGTTTCACAGAAAAAGTGATTTCAAACTGCTCAATCCAAAGAATGATTTAACTCTATGAGATGAATACACACATCACAAAGTAGTTGCCCCAAAAGATTCTGTCCAGTTTTCTTCAGAGGACGTTTCCTTTCTCATCACATGCCTCTGGGAACCACTTAATATCTTCACAGATTCCTTAAAGACAGAGTTTCCAAGCTGTGCAACATAGTGTAAGCTTTAACTCTCTGAAATGAATGCACACGTCAGACAGCAGTTTCTTGGAATGCTTCTTTCTCGTTTTTATTTCTGGATTTTTCACGTTTCACCATAGTCTTAAATGAGCTGCAAAATATCATTTTTTCAGTTTTACAGGAACAGTGTTCAAACCCTGTCTTATGAGAAAAGAGGCATTACTCCCTGAGTGGAATGCACATATCACAAAGCAGTTTCTCAGAAAGCTTCTCTCCAGTTTTTATCTGAAGGTATATTCTATTTCCCCACAGGCCTGAATGTGCGGCTTAATGTCTCTTCGCAAATCCATCTATGATGCAGTTTCAATACTGCATAATAGAAAGAAAGTTTTATCTATGTGAGATGAATAGACACATCTATCACAAAGCAGTTTCCCAGAAAGCTTCTTTCCAGTTTTTGTCTGAGCATATTAACTTTTTCAGCATAGCCAACCATATAGTCCCGAATGTACCCTGTTAGCTTTTTCTGCAAACGGGATTCCCCAATCCTCTATGAGAAGAAAAGTATAACTCTTTGAGTGGAATGCACACGTCCCAAAGCAGCTCCTCTGAAATCTTCTCTCCAATATCTATCTGAAGATATTTCGTTCTTCACCGTAAGCTTGAAAATGCTCCAGAGTATCCCTTAGCTGAATAACCTAAAACAGTGTTACAATGCTGCTCAATGAAAACAGAAGATTAAGTGTACAAGTGGAACTCACATGACCCAGAGCAGTTTCACTGAAAGTTCCCTTCTGGTTTTTATCGCAGTGTATTTCTTTTTCAGCATATTCTTAAGAGCGTTCCCAAATGTCCTGTCTCAGGTTCCACAGAAACAGTGATTTCAAACTACTTAATCCAAAGAATGATTTATCTGTATGAGATGAATACACACATCACAAATCAGTTGCTCTGAGATCTTCTGTGGAGTTTTCATCGGAAGACGTTTCCTTTCTCACCACAAGCCTCCGGTCACCACTTAATATGCCTTCACAGATTCCTCAAAGACAGAATTTTCAAACTGGGCAACGTAGAGTAAGTTTTAACTCTCTGAAATGAAAGCACACGTCAGAGAGCAGTCGGAAATCCTCTCTCCAGTATCTATCTTAAGATATTTCCGTATTCACTGTAAGCCTCAAAGTGCTCCTGAGTATCCCGCCGTTGACTAACCTAAAATAGTGTTAGAATACTGTTCAATGAAAACAGAAGCTTAACTGTGTGAGTGGACTTCACGTGACCTAGATCAGTTTCACAGAAAGTGTCCTTCTGGTATTTAACGGAGGGTATTCCTTTTTCAGTATATTCTTAAGAGTGTTCCCAAATGTCCTTTATGAGGAACCACAGAAACAGTGATTTCAAACTGCTCAAACCAAAGAATGATTTAACTCTATAAGATGAATACACACAACACAAAGTAGTTGCTCTGAAAGCTTCTCTAAGATTTTCATTGGAAGACGTTTCCTTTCTCAACACAAGCCTCCAGGCGCCACTTAATATCCCTTCACAGATTCCTCAAAGACAGAGTCTACAAACTGGGAAACGTAGAGTAAGCTTTAACTCTCTGAAATGAATGCACTCGTCACAGAGTAGTTTCTTGGAACGCTTCTTCCTGGGTTTCATTTCAGGGTATTTCACTTTACACCGTAGTCTTCAATGTGCTGCAAAATATCACTTTGTCAGTTTCACAAAAATGGTGTTCAGACACTGCCTTATGAGAAAAGAGGTATAAATCCCTGAGTGAAATGCACACATCACAAAGCAGTTTCTCAGAAAACTTCTCTCCAGTTTTTATCTTAAGATATCTCCTATTTCCCCACAGGCCTGACGGTGCTCCTGAATGTCAATGCGGGAAACTGTCCATGATGCAGTATCAAAACTGCGAAAATAGAAAGAGAGTTTTTCTATGTGAATTGAACAGACATATCTGTTACAAAGTAGTTTCACAGAAAACTTCTTTCCAGTTTTTATCTGAGTATAATTCCTTCTTCACCATAGCCACCCATATACTCCCGAATGTCGCTTGTTAGCTTTTTCTCTAAACGGGATTCCCCAATCCTCTATGAGAAAAAAAGTATAACCCTGTGAGTGGAATGTACACGTCATAAAGCAGCTCTTCTCAAATCTTCTCTCCAATATCTATCTGTAGATATTTTCGTTTCCACCCTAAGTTTCAAAGCGCTCCCGAGGATCCCTTAGCTGACTAACCTAAAACAGTGTTAGAATACAGCTCAAGGAAAACAGAATCTTAACTGTGCGAGTGGGCTTTATGTGATCTAGAACAGTTTCACGGAAGGATTCCTTCTGCTTTTTATCTGACGGTATTTCTTTCCCAGTATATTCTTAAGAATGTTCCCGAATGTCCTTTCTCAGGTTCCACAGAAACAGTGATTTCAAACTGCTAAATCCAAAGAATGATTTAACTCTATGAGATGAAAGGCACATCACAAAGCAGTTGCTCCAACAGCTTCTCTCCAGTTTTCATTGTCAGATGTTTCCTTTCTCCACACAAGCCTCTGGGCGCCATTTAATAACCCTTCACAGATGCCTCAAAGATAGAGTTTCCAAACTGGGCAATGTAGAGTAAGCTTTAACTCTCTGAAATGAAAGCACACATCAGAGAGGAGTTTCTTCGAATGCTTCTTTCTGGGTTTCATTTCAGGTTATTGCACTTTCCACGTAGTCTTCAATGCGCTGCAAATCAAAACTTTTTCATTTTACAGGAAGAGTGTTCAAACACTGCCTTATGAGAATAGAGGTATAAGTCCCAGAGTGGAATGCACACATCACAAAGCAGTTTCTCAGAAAGCTTCTATCCCGTTTTTGTCTGAAGATATTTCTTATTTCCCCACAGGCCTGAATTTGCTCCCGAATGTCTCTTCGCGAATCCGTCCATGACGCAGTTTCAAAACTGCATAGTAAAGAAAGTTTTATCTATGTGAGATGAATAGACATATCTATCACAAAGCAGTTTCACAGAAAGCTTCTTTCCAGTTTTTGTCTGAGAATATTTCCTTTTTCACCATAGCAGTCCATATACTCCTGAATGTCCCCTGGTAGCTTTCTCTTCAAATGGGATTCCTCCATCCTCTATGAGAAGAAAAGTTTAACTCTGTGAGTGGAATGCACACATCACAAAGCAGCTCCTCGGAAATCTTCTCTCCAGTATCTACCTGAAGATATTTCTGTTTTTAACCGAAAGCCTCAAAGCGCTTCCAAGTATCCTTTAGCTGACTAACCTAAAACAGTGCTAGAATACTGCTCAATGAAAACAGAAGCTTAACTGTGAGAGTGGAATTCAGGTGACCTAGAGCAGTTTCACAAAATTTCCTTCTGTTTTTTATCGGAAGGTCTTTCTTTTTCAGCATATTCTTAAGAGCGATCCCAAATGTCCTTACTCAGGTTCCACAGAAACAGTGATTTCAAACTGCTCAATCCAAGGAATGATTTAACTCTCTGAGTTGAATACACACCTCACAAAGCAGCTGTCCTGAAACCTTCTCTCCAGTTTTAATCGGAAGACGTTTCCTTTCTCCTCAGAAGCCTCTGGACGACACTTAATATCCCTTCCCAGATTCCTCAAAGACAGAGTTTCCTAACGTTGCAACATAGTGTAAGCTTTAACTCTCTGAAATGAATGCACACGTCAGAGAGTAGTTTCTTGGAATACTTATTTCTGGGTTTTATTTCAGGATATGTCACTTTTTGCCATAGTCTTCAATGCACTGCAAATTATCACTTTTTCAGGTTTACAGGAACAGTGTTCAAACACTGCCTTAAGAGAAAAGGGGTATAACTCCCTGAATGGAATGCGCACATCACAAAGCCATTTCTCAGAAAGCTTCTCTCCAGTTTTAATCTGAAGATATTTCCTATTTCCCCACAGTCCTGAGTGTGATCCCAAATGTCCTTCACGAATCCGTCCATGACACAGTTTGAAAACTGCATAAAAGGAAAGTTTTATCTATGTGAGAAGAATAGACATACCTATCCAAAGCAGTTTCACAGAAAGTTTCTTTCCTGTTTTGGTCTGAGGATACTTCATTTTTAACCATAGAAGTCCATATATTCCCGAATGTCCCCTGGTAACGTTTTCTTAAAAACAGGATTCGTCAATCCTCTTTGAGAAGAAAGGTATAACTCTGTGAGTGAAACGCACATGTCACAAAGCAGCTCCTCCAAAATCTTCTCTCCAGTATCAATCTGACAATATTTCC
>NW_012099299.1:378283-382153 GCF_000951045.1 Mandrillus leucophaeus
AGTTTTATCTATGTGAGATGAATAGACATATCTATCACAAAGCAGTTTCACAGAAAGCTTCTTTCCAGTTTTTGTCTGAGAATATTTCCTTTTTCACCATAGCAGTCCATATACTCCTGAATGTCCCCTGGTAGCTTTCTCTTCAAATGGGATTCCTCCATCCTCTATGAGAAGAAAAGTTTAACTCTGTGAGTGGAATGCACACATCACAAAGCAGCTCCTCGGAAATCTTCTCTCCAGTATCTACCTGAAGATATTTCTGTTTTTAACCGAAAGCCTCAAAGCGCTTCCAAGTATCCTTTAGCTGACTAACCTAAAACAGTGCTAGAATACTGCTCAATGAAAACAGAAGCTTAACTGTGAGAATGGAATTCAGGTGACCTAGAGCAGTTTCACAAAATTTCCTTCTGTTTTTTATCGGAAGGTCTTTCTTTTTCAGCATATTCTTAAGAGCGATCCCAAATGTCCTTACTCAGGTTCCACAGAAACAGTGATTTCAAACTGCTCAATCCAAGGAATGATTTAACTCTCTGAGTTGAATACACACCTCACAAAGCAGCTGTCCTGAAACCTTCTCTCCAGTTTTAATCGGAAGACGTTTCCTTTCTCCTCAGAAGCCTCTGGACGACACTTAATATCCCTTCCCAGATTCCTCAAAGACAGAGTTTCCTAACGTTGCAACATAGTGTAAGCTTTAACTCTCTGAAATGAATGCACACGTCAGAGAGTAGTTTCTTGGAATACTTATTTCTGGGTTTTATTTCAGGATATGTCACTTTTTGCCATAGTCTTCAATGCACTGCAAATTATCACTTTTTCAGGTTTACAGGAACAGTGTTCAAACACTGCCTTAAGAGAAAAGGGGTATAACTCCCTGAATGGAATGCGCACATCACAAAGCCATTTCTCAGAAAGCTTCTCTCCAGTTTTAATCTGAAGATATTTCCTATTTCCCCACAGTCCTGAGTGTGATCCCAAATGTCCTTCACGAATCCGTCCATGACACAGTTTGAAAACTGCATAAAAGGAAAGTTTTATCTATGTGAGAAGAATAGACATACCTATCCAAAGCAGTTTCACAGAAAGTTTCTTTCCTGTTTTGGTCTGAGGATACTTCATTTTTAACCATAGAAGTCCATATATTCCCGAATGTCCCCTGGTAACGTTTTCTTAAAAACAGGATTCGTCAATCCTCTTTGAGAAGAAAGGTATAACTCTGTGAGTGAAACGCACATGTCACAAAGCAGCTCCTCCAAAATCTTCTCTCCAGTATCAATCTGACAATATTTCCCTTTTCACTATAAGCCTCAAAGCGCTAACGGGTGTCCCTTAGCCGACTAACCTTAAACAGTTTTGAATACTGCTCAACGAAAACAGAAGCTTAACTGTGGGAGTGAAATTCATGTGACCTAGAGCAATTTACTAGAAATTTCCCTTCTGGTTTCTATTGAAGGGTATTACTTTTTCTTTATATTCCTAAGAGCGTTCCCAAATTTCCTTTCTCAGTTTCCACAGAAACAGTGATTTCAAACTGCTGAATCCAAAGGATGATTTAACTCTATGCGATGAATACACACATCACAAAGCAGTTGCTCCGAAAACTTCTCTCCAGTTTTCATCAGAAGACGTTTCTTTTCTCATCCAAAGCCTCCGGTCGCCACTCATTATCACTTTACAGATTCCTCAAAGACGAAGTTTCCAAACTGGACAACGTAGTGTAAGCTTTAACTCTCTGAAATGAATGCACACGTCAGAGAGCAATTTCTTGGAACGCTTCTTTCTGGGTTTCATTTCAGGGTATTTCACTTTACACTGGAGTCTTCAATGCTCTGCAAAATATCACTTTTTCAGTTTCACAAGAACAGTGTTCAAACACTGCCTTATGAGAAAAGAGGTATAACTCCCTGAGTGAAATGCACACACCACAAAGCCATTTCTCAGAAAATTTCTCTCCAGTTTTTATCTTAATATATGTCCTATTTCCCCAATGGCCCAAATGTGCTCCCAAATGTCCTTCACAAAACCATCCATGACGCAGTTTCAAATGTGCGAAACAGAAAGAAAGTTTTATCTATGTCAGGTTAACAGACATATCTGTCACAAAGCAGTTTCGCAGAAAGCTTTTTCAAGTTTTTGTCTCAGGATATTTCCTTTTTCACCGTAGCTGTCCATATACTCCCGAATGTTCCCTCGTAGCTTTTTCTACCAATGGGATCCCCAGTCCTCTATGAGAAGAAAAGTATAACTCTGTGAGTGGGGTGCAAACGTCATGAAACAACTCCTCAGAAAACTTCTCTCCAGGATCTATCTGAAGATGTTTCCGTTTTCACCATAAGCCTGAAAGTGCTCCTGAGTATCCCTTAGATGACTAACCTAAAACAGTGTTAAAATACTGCTCAATGAAAACAGAAGCTTAACTGTGTGAGTGGACCTCACGAGACCTAGAGCAGTTTCACAGAATGTTTCCTTCTGGTTTTTATAGGAGGGTATTTCTATTTCAGCATATTTTTAAGAGTGTTCCCAAATGTCCTTTCTCAGTTTCCACAGAAACAGTGATTTCAAACACATCACAAAGCTTTTGGTCCAAAAGCTTCTCTCCAGTTTTCATCGAAAGACGTTTCCTTTCCTACCACAAGCTTCTGGGCTCTACTTAATATCCCTTCACAGATTACCCAAAGACGGAGTTTCCAAACTGGGCAGCATAGTGTAAGCTTTAACTCTCTGAAATAAATGCACACGTCAGAGATCAATTTCTTGGAATGCTTCTTTCTCGATTTTGTTTCCGGATATTTCACTTTTCACCATAGTATTCAATGCACTGCAAATCATCTCCTTTTCAGTTTTACAGAAACAGTGTTCAAACACTGCCTTATGAGAAAAGAGATATAACTCCCTGAGTGGAAAGCACACAACACAAAGCAGTTTCTCAGAATGCTTGTCCATAGTTTTTATCTGAAGATATTTCCTATTCCCCCACTGGCCTGAAAGCGCTCCCGAATGTCCCCTTGCAAATCTCTCCATGACGCAGCTTCAAAACTGCGTAATAGAAAGAAAATTTTATCTACGTGAGATGAATAGACATATCTATCACAAAGCAGTTTCACAACAAGTTTCTTTACAGTTTTTGTCTGAGGATACTTCCTTTTCCACCATAGTCGTCCATATACTCCCAAATGTCTCCTGGTAGCATTTTCTTAGAAACAGTCTTCCTCAATCCTCCAAGACAAGAAAGGTATAAATCTGTGAGTGAAATGCCCACATCACAAAGCAGCTCCTCAGAAATCTTCTCTCCAGGATCTATCTGAAGATCTTTCCGTTTTCACCATAAGCCTTAAAGCCCTCCCCGATTATTCCTGACTGACTAACCTAAAAGAGTGTTAGAATACTGCTCATTGAAAACAGAAGCCTAACTATGCCAGTGGACTTCATGTGACCTAGAGCAGTATCACAGAAAGTTTCCTTCCGGTATTTATCGGACTGTATTTCCTTTTCAGCATGTTCTTAAGAGCGTTCCCAAATGTCCATTCTTAGGTACCACAGAAACAGAGATTTCAAACTGCTCAATCCAGAGAATGATTAAACTCTACGATATGAGCACACACATCACCAAGCAGTTACTCCGAAAGCTTTTCTCCAGTTTTCATCGGAAGACGTTTCCTTTCTCACCACAAGCCTCCGGGTGCCACTAAATATCCCTTCGCAGATACCTCAAAGACAGAGTTTCCACACTGGGCAAAGTAGTGTAAGCTTTAACTCTCTGAAATGAATGCACACGTCTGAGAGCAGATTCATGGAACGCTTCTTTCTTGGTTTTATTTCAGGACAACTCTTTTCTCACCATAGTCTTCATTGCACTGCAAAATAATGCTT
>NW_012099299.1:382203-385874 GCF_000951045.1 Mandrillus leucophaeus
AGAAGCTTAACTGTGTGAGTGGACCTCACGAGACCTAGAGCAGTTTCACAGAATGTTTCCTTCTGGTTTTTATAGGAGGGTATTTCTATTTCAGCATATTTTTAAGAGTGTTCCCAAATGTCCTTTCTCAGTTTCCACAGAAACAGTGATTTCAAACACATCACAAAGCTTTTGGTCCAAAAGCTTCTCTCCAGTTTTCATCGAAAGACGTTTCCTTTCCTACCACAAGCTTCTGGGCTCTACTTAATATCCCTTCACAGATTACCCAAAGACGGAGTTTCCAAACTGGGCAGCATAGTGTAAGCTTTAACTCTCTGAAATAAATGCACACGTCAGAGATCAATTTCTTGGAATGCTTCTTTCTCGATTTTGTTTCCGGATATTTCACTTTTCACCATAGTATTCAATGCACTGCAAATCATCTCCTTTTCAGTTTTACAGAAACAGTGTTCAAACACTGCCTTATGAGAAAAGAGATATAACTCCCTGAGTGGAAAGCACACAACACAAAGCAGTTTCTCAGAATGCTTGTCCATAGTTTTTATCTGAAGATATTTCCTATTCCCCCACTGGCCTGAAAGCGCTCCCGAATGTCCCCTTGCAAATCTCTCCATGACGCAGCTTCAAAACTGCGTAATAGAAAGAAAATTTTATCTACGTGAGATGAATAGACATATCTATCACAAAGCAGTTTCACAACAAGTTTCTTTACAGTTTTTGTCTGAGGATACTTCCTTTTCCACCATAGTCGTCCATATACTCCCAAATGTCTCCTGGTAGCATTTTCTTAGAAACAGTCTTCCTCAATCCTCCAAGACAAGAAAGGTATAAATCTGTGAGTGAAATGCCCACATCACAAAGCAGCTCCTCAGAAATCTTCTCTCCAGGATCTATCTGAAGATCTTTCCGTTTTCACCATAAGCCTTAAAGCCCTCCCCGATTATTCCTGACTGACTAACCTAAAAGAGTGTTAGAATACTGCTCATTGAAAACAGAAGCCTAACTATGCCAGTGGACTTCATGTGACCTAGAGCAGTATCACAGAAAGTTTCCTTCCGGTATTTATCGGACTGTATTTCCTTTTCAGCATGTTCTTAAGAGCGTTCCCAAATGTCCATTCTTAGGTACCACAGAAACAGAGATTTCAAACTGCTCAATCCAGAGAATGATTAAACTCTACGATATGAGCACACACATCACCAAGCAGTTACTCCGAAAGCTTTTCTCCAGTTTTCATCGGAAGACGTTTCCTTTCTCACCACAAGCCTCCGGGTGCCACTAAATATCCCTTCGCAGATACCTCAAAGACAGAGTTTCCACACTGGGCAAAGTAGTGTAAGCTTTAACTCTCTGAAATGAATGCACACGTCTGAGAGCAGATTCATGGAACGCTTCTTTCTTGGTTTTATTTCAGGACAACTCTTTTCTCACCATAGTCTTCATTGCACTGCAAAATAATGCTTTTTCAGTTTTACAGGAACAGTGTTCAAACACTGCCTTATGAGAAAAGAGGTATAACTCCCTGGGTGGAATGCACACAATAAAAAGCAGTTTCCCAGGAAGCTTCTCTCCAGTTTTTGCCTGAAGATATTTCTTATTTCCCCACAGGCCTGAATGTGCTCCCAAATGTCCCTTTGCGAATCCGACTATGACGCAGTTTCAAAATTGCGAAATAGAAAGAAAGTTTTATCTACGTGGGATGAATAGACATATCTATCACAAAGCACTTTCACAGAAAACTTCTTTCCACTTTTTGTCTGAAAATATTTCCTTTTACACCATAGCCATCCATATACTCCCGATTATCCCCTGGTAGCTTTCTCTCCAAGCTGGATTCCACAATCCTCTATGAGAAGAAAAGTATATCTCTGTGAGTGGAATGCATACATCACAAAGCATCTCCATGGAAATCTTCTCTCCAATATATATCTGTAGATATTTCCGTTTTCACAATAAGCCTTCAAGCACTCCCGAGTATCCCTTAGCTGACTAACCTAAAACAGTAATCAATGAAAACAGAAGCTTAGCTGTGCGAAAGGACCTCATGTGACATAGAGCAGTTTCACAGAAAATCTCCTTCTGGTTTTTATTGGAGGGTACTACGTTTTCAGCATTTTCTTAAGAGTGTTCCCAAATATCCTTTCTCAGATTCCACAGAAAAAGTGATTTCAAACTGCTCAATCCAAAGACTGATTTAACTCTAGGAGATGAATACACACATCACAAAGCAGTTGCTCTGAAAGCTTCTCTCCAGTTTTCATCGGAAGACGATTCCTTTCTCACCAATAGCTTCTGAGCACTACATAATATCCCTTCACAGATTACTCAAAGACAGAGTTACCAAACTGGGCAACGTAGTGTAAGCTTTAAATCTCTGAAAATAATGCACGCGTCAGAGAGCAGTTCATTGGAACACTTCTTTTTGGGTTTTATTTCAGGATATTTCACTTTTTGCCATAGTCTTCAATGCGCTGCAAAACATCACTTTTTCTGTTTTACAGAAACAGTATTCAAACACTGCCTTATGAGAAAAGAGTTATAACTCCCTGAGTGGAAACCACACATCATAATGCTGTTTCTCAGAAAGTTTCTCTGTACTTTTTATCTGGAGATATTTCCTATTTCCCCACTGGCCTGAAAGTGCCCCCGAATGTCCCTTCGCGAATGTGTCCATGACGCAGCTTCAAAACTGCGTAATAGAAAGTTTACATGGATGTTCATCAGGGATATTGGTCTAAAAATCTCTTTTTTTGTTGTGTCTCTGCCAGGCTATGTCATCAGGATGATGTTGGCCTCATAATATGACTTAGGGAGGATTCCCTCTTTTTCTATTGATTGGAATAGTTTCAGAAGGAATGGTACCAACTCCTCCTTGTACCTCTGGTAGAATTCACCTGTGAATCCATCTGGTCCTGGACTTTTTTTGGTTGGTAGGATATTAATTTTTGCCTCAATTTCAGCGCCTGCTATTGGTCTATTCACGGATTCAACTTCTTCCTGGTTTAGTCTTGGAAGAGTGTAAGTGTCCAGGAAATTATCCATTTCTTCTAGATTTTCCAGTTTATTTGCGTAGAAGTGTTTATAGTATTCTCTGATGGTAGTTTGTATTTCTGTGGGGTTGGTGGTGATATCCCCTTTATCATTCTTTATTGCGTTGATTTGATTCTTCTCTCTTTTCTTCTTTATTAGTCTTGCTAGTGGTCTGTCAATTTTGTTGATCTTTTCAAAAAACCAACTCCTGGATTCATTGATTTTTTGGAGGGTTTTTTGTGTCTCTATCTCCTTCAGTTCTGCTCTGATCTTAGTTATTTCTTGCCTTCTGCTAGCTTTCGAATGTGTTTGCTCTTGCTTCTCTAATTCTTTTAATTGTGATGTTAGAGTGTCAATTTTAGATCTTTCCTGCTTTCTCTTGTGGGCATTTAGTGCTATAAATTTCCCTCTAGACACTGCTTTAAATGTGTCCCAGATTCTGGTATGTTGTATCTTTGTTCTCATTGGTTTCATAGAACATCTTTATTTTTGTCTTCATTTCGTTATGTACCCAGTAGTCATTCAGGAGCAAATTGTTCAGTTTCCATGTAGTTGAGCGGTTTTGATTGAATTTCTTAGTCCTGAGTTGTAGTTTGATTGTACTGTGGTCTGAGAGACAGTTTGTTATAATTTCTGTTCTT
>NW_012099299.1:387797-389775 GCF_000951045.1 Mandrillus leucophaeus
CTGGGAGTTGGAGACTGGAGCTGTTCCTATTCGGCCATCTTGCTCCACCCCCCCAGCATAGCAACTTTCTAAATCTGGAGAAGCAAATATTCGTCCACATCCATGAAGCTCTATGTATTTTAAATAAGGTAAACCAAATGAGAAAAATCAAAGATAGTTTGAAACCACATTATTAAAGGAAAGGTTTTTGAAAACAGAAAGTAAAAGAGCAGATTTAGCACATTTCTCAGCAGAAGATTTTGAGTTCAGAATGGAGAGGAATTATATTAGATAATGTATGGTTTATTGATAGAGATTATTTCTGAAAAATGTATTTCTTGTCAATGTCATCATTGTGCAAGCATCATAGGGAGAACTTACACAAACCTACAAGGAATATCCTACTACACATAGACTATGTGGAATAGCACAATATTTCCAGACAAGTAACCTGTACAGAGTGTTACTGCACCAAACACTGCAGGGAACTGAAACGCTGTGGTAAGTATCTCTCTATGTAAACACATCTAAATATGGAACATCCTTAGTGAAAATACGGTATTACAATGTTATGTGGCCACAAACATATATGTGGTCTATTGCTGACTGAATCATTCTTAGGTGGCCCATGACTGTATTCAAATTGCTGGGGGAAAAAGAATGAAAAACAAACAAAACTCTGCCAACCAAGAAATTTTACCATGTAAATCTTTTTGTAAAATAAAGGATAGGTAAGACCTTTCCCAGAGAAGCAAAAGATAAAGGAGTCCTTCAACACTGGGCCTGCCTTAAACACCAAAGGTTCTCAACTAGGTCTGCAGGATAATGGCATTGCTGCATCAGCTCCATTCTGGCCTCTGCCATGTGACAGTTTTGTGTGAATTTTCTTTCTGCTCTCTCAGGACTTTTTTTCTCTCTCATCTTCAAACTCCATTCTCCTTTTAATTCTCAGTTTGTTGAAAAGATTCATATTTAGCTAAGAACATTAAAAACTTCGGGAAAAAAATTCATCTTAAACTCAACAAATTTAATTACCTGTCTTCACGGATGCCCATCTGTTCTTTTGTTGTTTTCCTATGGGATATGGCCCTTGTTTCTACTTCAGTCCAGTCCTTAATTCCATATGCATGATGCAACCAACCATCACACACCCAGGAACATCTTGGAGAAAGGTACCCCCTACCGTCTGCGTCATCAGCCTTCAGGTGCACAGTGGCCATTCCTTCAGCTGTTGTATGTGCTTTAGGGCTTTCTATTTAAAAGTGTATTCCACTATCCCCCAAATAAAGTTCCTGGACCTAAAAAAGTGATGTGCATTGGGGGCATTGACAGCCAATTTTCATTGAAAGTCTCTTCTTCCCTTGGTAATTGAGGAAGACTGGGAAGAAGGGAACAAAACTGAAACCTCATGTAACTCCTATTTTAGCAATAGATTCAGTTCAAATTTAGAAAGTTGAAGACATAGAGTAATGTTGGTGTGGTTTTCTGTGGCATGGTAAGGAGACAGCAGAAGATGGTCAGTGGTCAGTCTCCATCCAGCTGGTACTCTTTGTCCATTTGATATGTTCAAAAAAAGATAAAAGACAACTTTTGTGACAAAGCCCCAAGGGCTTCATTAAAACACTTTGCCCAGAAATTGGTCAACAGGGACATGACAAGTTTTTATACCACAGCTACTATTTTTTGCCTACTTTATGTAGAAATCTGAGAGATGTGCCCAGCCTCAGTGGGCTGATTCTCCATCCAGGGGACAGCGCTAACAGTGTTATGAGTTACGTGTTATTAGTCTGTCTGGGTCTTCCTAAGAAGACAACACGGAGTGGGTGGCTTAAACAACAAATATTGATTTTCTTACAATTCTGAAGTCTGAATATTGAAGATCAAGGTGCTGGCAGAGTTGGTTCTTGGTGCGGCTTCTTCCTGGCATGCACTGGGGCACCTTCTAATACACTGCATCTCCACATGGCCTCTTCTCTGTGTGCACGTGAAAAGTGAGAGG
>NW_012099299.1:392735-394933 GCF_000951045.1 Mandrillus leucophaeus
GGAGACAAAATGCAAAAGAGTAAAGATTCAAGTGAGATTCCTTTGAAAAATACAAGGAATGAACAGCCCAAAAAGTATGAACCATTATGTAAAGAGCGTTAATTAAATGAAACAATAAATTCCATGTTGAGGTGACGGGGAAGTTCCATCTGACAGCTCATTTTCACCTTTATGGGTACCGAGTGCCCCCTGCAGCCCAGCTCCCACCCTGAAGGGAGGTTTCTGTCTGAGCTCTGCGAGTGAGCTGGAGTCATTGTGAGCCACTCAGAAAAGTAGTTGATTGTACTTCTTCAAATGGGAATTTAAACAATCAACTCCTCATCTTAGCCAGTCTATTTTTGTAACTGTGGATGACCCTTGGGAATGCAGTCACCATTTCCTTCATAATGAGAGTTGACTGTGCCATGAAGGTAACAGGAAGATGGGTAAATTTAAAGTCTGGGTACATAAACCGTTGGATTATCAAATCCTGGAGCCAATCACATTCTGTCATCTTGCTTAATTAGTTGTGAATTTGTTTCCGGTTGTTTAGTTCCAGTTCCCATAACTCACTTTCTGATAAAATAGTCACATACTATTGAGATATTAAAATGAAAAAAAATCACTAATTTCTAAATGAACCTAACTTTCAGGAGAGATGAAAATTCCTTGTGGTGAAGAGTGTGAAGGGTGGAGACATGGTTGAATACTGAGGTTGTATTCACAATTGTATTATTTTAATAAGGGAACTTCTGTACATCTCTTATATTTATTAGAAACTGCCATTGAGAACCTTGATGTAACGTAATTAATTGATGGGTCACACAAAAGCAATGAAGCTGAAGGTTATTGAGCAGGAATTGCTATTACAACTTTAGCTTTCCTTTAGAACACATTCCTCTACCTGATATGAAATTCGCCCAGGTGCACTGATGAGCGTTTTACAGTTAACCAAAGACCAGAAAATGGGCTCTTGTGTACGTGGAGCAGGGCATGGCTTTGGGATGCTTTGCAAACAAAGTGGCTTCTCACGTCTTCTGGAAAACCCATCAAAATGGGCAAGTTAGGGATCTCTTAGGAGCTCCCGTCTATACCACATTCATGGCTAATATAACAGTGGAAGTTGATGCAAAATGAGATCATATGGAAGATAAACTGCTGCACCACTGCCTCAGCTCAGCACAGCTACCTCTTCCCTCAGGGCTTCTGACTCTCTCAGGATGTGGGTTTCCACACTGTGTCTCTCATACAGTAATGCACGGCCGTGTCCTCAGCCTTTAGGCTGCTGATCTGCAGATACGCCGTGCTGACAGAGGTGTCTATGGAGAAGACAAATCATCCTGTTTAGCCCTGGGCATACATTGGGTTCCCAGTGTTGATGTTCATCCACCCATTCACTCAAGCCCTTCTCCAGGGACCTGTCTCGCCCAATTCATACCATAGGTGGTAAAGTTGTAACCAGAAGCCTTGCAGAAGACCTTCACTGAGGCCACAGGCTGCTTCACCTCAGGCCCAAACTGCACCAGCTGCACCTGGGAGTGGGCACCGGTGGAGAGGACACAGGATTGTGGGAAGTCTCACTTGACTGGCCTGGTTTCTCTGTCAGCCCTGGGACTGGGGAGCCCCTTAACTTTTGCTGCTAACGCCAAGAAGAGGATCCTGTGGGTCCTGTCCATGGTAGGGTGTGGTCACGAGGAGGGGTGTGGTTGTTGGGTGATGCTCTCAGGGCACAGAGTTATCTATATTAGCCTCAGTGATTTGCATATTCTTGAAGGATGCTATTTAATAGCCCAATTTCTGACCCAGTATGAGAAAGAGCAAATACACGACACATGGACGACACAGTTGTAGAAGCTGAGGGTTCAAACCGTAATCCTGTTGGAGGCCATGTGTCCCCTACACATCCCTGAACTCTATGTTGACAGAGCTTCCCCCACTGGAGAACAAGCTCCCCCAGGACATGCACCTCACTTTGAATCCACATTTGAATGAATGAGGGACAACTTGAACCATTTCTAGCACTTAATATGTGAATGCGTTATTTTGGGAATGACTGTGTTTGTCCAAAAATTGCACTGATTCAAAAGAAAGGAGCTCTTCCTGACCTCCAGCTGCTTACTATTAAGAAAACTGGCAGAGTTTGAAATCCCCATTGTGAAAGTAGTTCTCATTACAACATCCAGTTTGATAAATGCTCACAATTGAATGGAATATTTATA
>NW_012099299.1:397128-397792 GCF_000951045.1 Mandrillus leucophaeus
GCAATTATTCCTAGTGACATGGAAATGGCTGGCAGCCCTCAATTCAGTTAATTCCTTTGGTTCACCTGAGTGTCTACAAGTATCTGATGAACCTCAGGACTCTTCTTCATGGATGACTCTGAAGATTGTCAGTCAACTCAGCGCTACAGACAGGCAGCTAATGGAGGATTCTCAGTCCACTGCCACTGTGAGCATTTAGGCAAATTCCATGTGTATGCTATTGTGAACAGTGTTGCAGTGAACCTACATGTTTACATTCCTTTAGGTGTCTGTCCGGCTGTGGGATTGTTGGGTCAAATGAAACTTCGGTTTTAGGTTATTGGAGGGATCACCATGCTGCTTTCCACAATGGTTGAACTAATTTATATTCCCACCAAATGTGTATAAATGTTCCGTTTTTCTTGCAATCTAGCAGCATCTGTTATTACATTTTTTAAGATTAGCTATTCTGACTGATGTGAGATGGTACCTCACTGTAGTTTTAATATGTGTTTCTCCGATGATAGTGATATTCAGCATGTTTTCCTATGCTATTTGGCCACATGTAGGCCTTTTTGTAAGTGTCTTTTCATGTCCTTTGACCACTTTTTCTTTCTTGTATGTTTGTTTAATTCCATGTATATTATAAATGTTAGACCTTTGTCAGAGGTATAGGTGGCAAATA
>NW_012099299.1:397842-399583 GCF_000951045.1 Mandrillus leucophaeus
GCGCGCCCCCTGCTGGTCCTGAGCGGCACCTGCGCCCGCCCCCTCCGCCTCCCTGCAGGGAGGTTTGTGTCTGGGCTCACACTCACCTCCCCTCACTGTGTCTCTCGCACAGTAATACACGGCCGTGTCCGCGGCGGCCACAGAGCTCAGCTTCAGGGAGAACTGGTTCTTGGACGTGTCTCTTGAAATGGTGACTCGACTCTTGAGGGAGGGGTTGTAGTAGGTGTTCCCACTACTACCATAGATACGCCCAATCCACTCCAGTCCCTTCCCTGGGGGCTGGCGGATCCAGTTCCAGCCATAACTACCGCTGATGGAGCCACCAGAGACAGCGCAGGTGAGGGACAGGGTCTCCGAAGGCTTCACTAGTCCTGGGCCCGACTCCTGCAGCTGCACCTGGGACAGGACCCCTGTGAACAGAGAGACCCACAGTGAGCCCTGGGATCAGAGACAGCCTCCCATATCGTCATATCTGCATCCCCGAGACACTCACATCTGGGAGCTGCCACCAGGAGGAGGAAGAACCACAGGTGCTTCATGTTCTTGCACAGGATGTCCGTGACTCTCAGAGAACATTTCCCATGTGAGCTGGACCCTGAATTTAAGGAACTGTGTGGTGGTTTCCTGCGGGTGCCTAAGTGAAGATTTGCATGTGGGTGGTGCCTTTGTATGGAAAGGTGAAAAGGGATGAGGGAGGCCCCAGTCTTTGCGGCTCACCCTGAGAGGAGGATGCTGGCTGTGCCCTCTAAGAACTCAGTTCTCTTCCTGGGGCCTCCCGTCACGAAGCCCAGAGTGCTCTTCTTCCAGGTAGGGAGATGTACTGAAGGAGCTGGTCTGGGAGATGAGTGTGATCATGGATCGAGGACAGATTTTGGAATAGGTTCAATGCTGTTCTACCCGTGAAGATTTATATGAAACCAACCAAACATCCAGGTTATCTAAATTGTCAAATCTCCATTCAAAACATTAGGGCAGCAGCTAAACATATTCGTCACAGTGAATTTATATAAACCTACATCCATGTAATGTTTATTGTAATTCAGCATATCCATCATGGTTAGAGGGAATATATCTGTCCCAGAGCGTGCGTCATAAAAAAGAAAAAAAAAATCGGAGACCTTCCCTTTTGTGAACGTTTGAAGTTTGGGATTCTGTCTGCAATCTCAGGAGAAGGTAGTGGGATGTATCTCCAACCGTGTCAATGTGTCATGCTGAGAATGTGGCCTGACCTTTATACACTTCTGTGTGAATAGATGCAGTTTGGGGATCACAGTGACAATTTCAGTCAAAAACTATAATAGGTCAGCACAGGAGCATAGTCTCATCATCAAGATTAGTGCAATTGCCTTTCCTGGGAACAAGAGAGAACATCTGTGAGCCCTCCCCACTGAGAGCACAAGGAACTCTGGTTCTTCCCTGACAGGTCACACTTCTGAAACATGGCTGGACAATGACACTCAAGCCCAGAGTCGTCACCCACATATTCATCATTTCAGGTACACCTGTGTCTGAAAGACTTTCTCCTTCATTGAATTGCATGAACATACCTTAGAATTTGCGGTATTACATCTTGGGCATATGACATTAGTTTGGTGAATTATATAATAAATAATCTATCTCCATGGATGTGGGTAACAGGAGAGTCATCAGAAGTTGGGTGTGTTTCAACATCAGGACAAACCTGGGCTCTCTTGTTAGGACTGAACAAGTGAGCTGACCTGTGGGACAACAGAGGGAAAGA
>NW_012099299.1:402343-405443 GCF_000951045.1 Mandrillus leucophaeus
TCTCTTATATTTATTAGAAACTGCCATTGAGAACCTTGATGTAACGTAATTAATTGATGGGTCACACAAAAGCAATGAAGCTGAAGGTTATTGAGCAGGAATTGCTATTACAACTTTAGCTTTCCTTTAGAACACATTCCTCTACCTGATATGAAATTCGCCCAGGTGCACTGATGAGCGTTTTACAGTTAACCAAAGACCAGGAAATGGGCTCTTGTGTACGTGGAGCAGGGCATGGCTTTGGGATGCTTTGCAAACAAAGTGGCTTCTCACGTCTTCTGGAAAACCCATCAAAATGGGCAAGTTAGGGATCTCTTAGGAGCTCCCGTCTATACCACATTCATGGCTAATATAACAGTGGAAGTTGATGCAAAATGAGATCATATGGAAGATAAACTGCTGCACCACTGCCTCAGCTCAGCACAGCTACCTCTTCCCTCAGGGCTTCTGACTCTCTCAGGATGTGGGTTTCCACACTGTGTCTCTCATACAGTAATGCACGGCCGTGTCCTCAGCCTTTAGGCTGCTGATCTGCAGATACGCCGTGCTGACAGAGGTGTCTATGGAGAAGACAAATCATCCTGTTTAGCCCTGGGCATACATTGGGTTCCCAGTGTTGATGTTCATCCACCCATTCACTCAAGCCCTTCTCCAGGGACCTGTCTCGCCCAATTCATACCATAGGTGGTAAAGTTGTAACCAGAAGCCTTGCAGAAGACCTTCACTGAGGCCACAGGCTGCTTCACCTCAGGCCCAAACTGCACCAGCTGCACCTGGGAGTGGGCACCGGTGGAGAGGACACAGGATTGTGGGAAGTCTCACTTGACTGGCCTGGTTTCTCTGTCAGCCCTGGGACTGGGGAGCCCCTTAACTTTTGCTGCTGCCACCAAGAAGAGGATCCTGTGGGTCGTGTCCACGGTGAGGAGCTGTGCTGTTGGTGGGGTGTGGTCCCGAGGAGGGGTGTGGTTGTTGGGTGATGCTCTCAGGGCACAGAGTTATCTATATTAGCCTCAGTGATTTGCATATTCTTGAAGGATGCTATTTAATAGCCCAATTTCTGACCCAGTATGAGAAAGAGCAAATACACGACACATGGACGACACAGTTGTAGAAGCTGAGGGTTCAAACCGTAATCCTGTTGGAGGCCATGTGTCCCCTACACATCCCTGAACTCTATGTTGACAGAGCTTCCCCCACTGGAGAACAAGCTCCCCCAGGACATGCACCTCACTTTGAATCCACATTTGAATGAATGAGGGACAACTTGAACCATTTCTAGCACTTAATATGTGAATGCGTTATTTTGGGAATGACTGTGTTTGTCCAAAAATTGCACTGATTTAAAAGAAAAGAGCTCTTCCTGACCTCCAGCTGCTTACTATTAAGAAAACTGGCAGAGTTTGAAATCCCCATTGTGAAAGTAGTTCTCATTACAACATCCAGTTTGATAAATGCTCACAATTGAATGGAATATTTATATAAACATCAGAAGTCCTTGTGAAATACTTATATTAGATATTTTTAAAGGAAGTCCGGGGCCCTGAGAGGAACCCCTCCCCAGCCAGCTGTGCACCTGCTCTGGGGCGGGAGCCTGTGATGAGTTTATCCTGAGCGCCCCCTGCAGCCCAGCCCCTACCCAGCAGGAGCTTTTCTGTCTGAACTTACAGAGTATATTCCTACCAGTGTCTCTAGCCCGGTATAAAGTGGCTGTGCCCTGGCTCAGAATTCTCCTTTAGTGACACAACGTGCTTCTCACACCATCTTTTGAAATACTGAATTGGCCTTGGGAAACCCAGAGAACTGTACAGGGAGACCTGAAGAAAAGATCTCATGCATCACTGGGGAGCCCTTTCCTGGAGTTCCAGAGGCACTGAATCGTTTGACATATGGTGAACCCAAAAACTCTTCAGGGATTTGGCGGGATATTCTTATTTTCTTTAGGGTCCTGCAGTTGATTATTGCACCTGAGAATATCTGCAGGTGCAGTTGCACGTGGACAGAAGCCCAACTCAACTCTAGTATTCAAATAACACATACACACACACACACATACACACACACACACACACACACACACAGTGGCTAATTTTAACATTAATCGACCCACTTTTCTTCCTTTCTTTTCTGGTATCCATGTCAAGGAAAGCACTCCCTACACTGGCACTAAGGATGAGTATGTGTCTACTTTCTGCAAACAGAAGTAAAGAAAACAGAATACAAGTGGACACCTGGGAAGTGCATGCACATTGAATTCAGCTGGTCTCACTTTGGAACCCTGCACACGTGCCATGGAAAGTAAATTCGAGGCTTATGAGGGTGAAATCATTTCCTTGGTGCTGAAGGTGCTGTTGTCAGAGCCTTCAAATTGCTCTATTTTCCTGAACATTTTTAATCCTATTTTCCTCCTCAGAGTTTGTGCATTGCCACACTCTCATATTTAATCCATATTGACTAAACTGGTGAGAC
The DNA here is from genome assembly GCF_000951045.1 of Mandrillus leucophaeus. NCBI lineage: Eukaryota > Metazoa > Chordata > Mammalia > Primates > Cercopithecidae > Mandrillus > Mandrillus leucophaeus. Next base: position 404,810 of record NW_012099299.1, read on the forward strand.
GTAATGTGTGGAACACGGAAGCATTACATGTTCTTATAGATGAATCTTAATACTCTGGTGATCTTCTTTCTCTGGACTGTGCCCGATACAGGAAGTCTCCAGGTGTGAAGCTGATTTTCACTCTTTTCTCGATGGAACATCACAGGAAAATTTTTGTAAATGTGCCCCTTTTGGCTAATTGTAGCCATTTTCGTGATAAAGGCAGCCTGTAGGTATGGGTTTGTAATGGGGATGGATTACCTTTCGCAACATACATAAGGATTTAAAAATGGGTTGTCTGCCTGAAGAAGGTCTCGGTGTTTTATCAGAGATTCAGTCTCCTGGTAATACAGCCATGCAGGCATCTAGGTGGATTCACACCCTGAGAACCTGGAGGTTCCTGGAGGAAAGGGCGATAAGAGTATGGGGGGGTGAGGCCCCTAGGATCTCTCACCCTCATGCTAGTCCAGACATGCTCTTTATGTTTATTTAGTTCAGATTTTCATATAACAAATCACACAGCCAGGCTCATTTAAATTATCCATATTCAGGCCATATGGGACCAGCAGCTGAGTATAATAATCACATTGAACTCAGACAAATCTGGTCCTAATCCAATGTTTACCGTAGCTCAGAACACCTATAATGACTCACT
>NW_012099299.1:409503-413393 GCF_000951045.1 Mandrillus leucophaeus
ATGTTTTCCTATGCTATTTGGCCACATGTAGGCCTTTTTGTAAGTGTCTTTTCATGTCCTTTGACCACTTTTTCTTTCTTGTATGTTTGTTTAATTCCATGTATATTATAAATGTTAGACCTTTGTCAGAGGTATAGGTGGCAAATACTTTACTTCCCATTCTAGAGGTTGCCTGTTTACTCTGTTGATAGTATATATTGCTATGCAGAAGCTCTTTAGTTTACTTGGTCCCATTTGTCAATTTTTGATTTTGTTAAAATTGCTTCTATCATTTTCAGAATAAAGTTTTTGCCAGTTCTTATGTACTAAATTGTATTCCCTACGGTATTATCCAGAGTTTCTATAGTCTTAGGTTTTACATTTAGATCTTTAATTCACGTATTATTATTTTTTCAATTGATGCTGAAAAAGCATTTGATGTAACTCAACATCCTCTCAGGAAAAAATAAATAAATAAAAATGGGTATAGAAAGAACACATCCCGACATAATAAAAAGTTGTGTTCCAGAGACTTTCAGGTAGTATTATAATGAATGAGAAATAACTAAAAGTCTTTTCTTTAAGATCTGGAACGTGACAAATTTCCCACTTTAACCACTGGTAAACCATAAATCCTTCTGCTGCCCCCATAGCCGGCTCTTACCTGCACGCGCCACCTACTGGCCTGATGTTCAAACTGCATGACCTAACACAAAGCCGCTACCACCAGTGTACAGCAGGTGAAAATGAGATTAGCTTCCCAATACTTCTGTGATTCCAGCTCCGCAAAAGACCACGGGCCTGCTCACATGCTCAGTATGTTACTACTAAAGCTGGAATTTGGAAAAGGCACAACACTAAAACTATTAATAACAAGATAAATCACACTGAGTAGATGCCCCTCACCTGGCCATTTCCATCAAGGCTGGTGTTTTGCTTGCCAGGCTGAATGGTTCATGTTTGCCACCCTTTCAGGAGCTCAGCAGATAACTCAGGTCACCGCGCATTTTGTAGACCAACCCATTGCCTGAGGCAACGGAGAGCTTCTCCCTGTGCACAGATATCAAGCATGTACTCATCTGCTTCTCCCGCAGTCAGCTCAAACCTGTAAGGCCACCTACTAACGTGAAGGGTAAACTTTACAACCCAATATAAAATCTACTGAAACAAATGCATCCGAAATGAGAAACAGTTCCTGAGGCCTCCACTATCTAGGACCTGCAGGAAGCAGTGAGCCTGCTCACAGGCCCAGTACATTGTTTTACAACCATCATTTCAGTAAGGCACTAAATAATGACCATCTATAGACAAGAAACAATTACAGAGTCTTTGCCACTGAGTAAACCAAGAACCAAATAAAAAGACCCACCCAATATGCATGATATTCTAATTCTAAAGGGAATGAAATTTTCATTAAAATCAAAATAAGTTCAAAAATAGTAAGAGATAGTTTAGCCAATGGAAAGCAAGCAGATAAGCAATCCTAGAAGTATGAGAAAGCAGAATTATAAGACTCCAGATATCACCTTAGCTCTCCAGCAATAGAATCTAAACGACATGATATATTTGAAATCTCAGATAAGTAATTCAAAAATGTTTATTTAAAGAAGCTCAATTAAATCCAAAAGAGAGTTGAGAACCAATACAAATAAATCAGAACCACTCAGGCCAGGCATTGTGGCTCATGCCTGTAATCCTAGCACTTCGGCAGGCCGAGGAAGGGGGATCATGAGGTCAGAAGTTCTAGACCAGTCTGGCCGACATAGTGAAAACCCATCTCTACTAAAAATACAAACCACTGGCTTGGTGTGGTGGTGTGTGCCTGTAATCCCTGCTACTCAGGAGGCTGAGGCAGAATTGCATGAAGCCAGGAGGCAGAGGTTGCAGTGAGCCAAGATCACACCATTGCACTCCTGTCCAGGCGACACTGCAAGACTCTGTGTCGAAAAAAACCAACCAAACAAAAAAGCCAAAATCAGAACAATTCAAGATTTACTTAAGACTTTGATTTTTAAAAAATAATCTTCAGGGAATAAAAACTTCGTTGAATTATAATTAGAAAATACAGTTTAAAACTTTAACAATGGACTACACTAAACTGAAGAAAGAATATCAAACCTAACAGACAGATATTTCAAATTAACCCAGTCAGATAAAAATGAACAAAATCACTGGGAAGTATAGGATTATGTAAAACAATTGAAACAGTGGATCGTGGATATTCCTGAGGGAGAAAATTAGTAAAAATTTTTAGAAGACCAAATTGATGAAATAATTGAGGAAAATATCCCTAGTCTTGCTAGAGATTTTCACATGCAGATAAAAGAAGTTCAGAAAACTCCATGACAAGAACCTGGAAAACAGACATAACCAAGATCTACAGTCCTCAGACTATCTAAAGTAAATAGGAAGAAAAATATTCTAAAATTCACAAAAAAGTGTCTAATAATTTATCTGAAACTCTATTAACTAACAATGTGCTTCTCAACATAAACTTATAAGATAGAAAAGATTGAACTCTCAGTTTCAGACTACTTAAAGAAAAAATAAAGGAAAAAAATTCTATGTCAATAATTAATTTTGTATCCTGCTAAACTAAGTTTCATAAATGAAGGAGAAATAAAGTATTTCTAAGGTAAGAAAATGCTAAGGATATTTATTTACACTAGACCAGAACTACAAGATGCTCAAGGGAGTCCAAATATGGAAGCCATAGGCCAATACTCACCATCATAAACAACACAAAATTATAAAATTCACTCATAAAACTATTACACAATTAAGACTACAAAGCCACTAGTTAATAATTAACATGACAATGGGATCCAAACCTCACATATCACTATTAAGTTTGGATATAAATAAGTTAAATTCTTCACCTAAAATATATACATTGGTAGAAAGAATAAAAAAGAGTTTTGAAATTTATGCTGCTGACATGAAACTCACTTAATTGGTAAAAGCACATAGATTCCAGATCAAGAGGGTGAAAAAAGATATTTCATGCAAATGGAAACCAAAAGCAAGCAAGAGTAGCTATGCTTATATCATATAAAACAAATTTTCAGTAAACACCAGCAGTTATAGACAAAGAAAGTGATTACATAGTGATAAAATGATTGATTAAAAATACCAATTCTAAATATATATGCACTCTACACCAGAAAACCCATGTTCATAAAACAAATACTATTAGACCTAAGGAAGAACATAGATAACAATGCAATTGTGATGGACTTCAATGTCCATCTGACAATGCGAGACAAATCATTGAGAAAGAAAATCAACAAGGAAACACTAGACTTAAATTGGACTCTAGACCAAATAAACCCAAAAGATATGAACAGAACATTCAATTCTGATGACTGCAGAATATACATTATTCCCATTAGCAAGGAATATTTTCTAAGATGGATTATATACTATGCCAGAAATAAAAGTCTCAACTTTTAAAAAATGAATTATCTTCTCAGACCACAGTAATATAAAGCTAGAAATCAAACCCTAGAAGAATACTCAAAATTACACACACACACACATGAAAATTAAACATCCTGCTACTGAATGAACTTTGGGTCAATGATAAAATTAAAAAGGATATTGTAACATGCTTTGAAATGTATAAAAATAGAGAAGCAGCATACCAAAACCTTTGCAGCAAAAACCTGTGCTCAGGGGGAAGATTATAGTGTTAAATGACCTCATCAAAAAGATCCAAAGATTACAAATTAACAACCTACATTATATATCAAAGAATTAGAAAAACCACAACAAACTAAACACACAGTAGAAGAAAACAAATAACAAAGACCAGAGCAGAACTAGATAAAGTTAAGAACCAAGAAATACAAAGAACCAACAAAATAAAACATTGGGTTTTTGAGATGATAAACAAAACTTACAGACCACTA
>NW_012099299.1:413443-419084 GCF_000951045.1 Mandrillus leucophaeus
GAAACAAAAAAGAAAAGATTACAACTGATGCCATAGAAATATAAATGATCAACATAGACTACTATGAACATCTCCAGGCTAACAAACTAGAAAATTTAGGGTGAACAGATAAATGTCTGAAAACATGCAATCTCCCAAGATTGAAATAGGAAGAAATAAAAATCCTGAAGAGACCAACAAAAATTAGTGATTTTCAAGCAGTAATTTTAAAAAGTCTCAACAAAGAAGCCCTAAAACAGATGATTTTAAATGGTGAATTCTCCCCAATATACTAAAAGTTCTGCTAGCAATTCTACCGAAACTTTTTCAAAAAATTGAGTAGAGGGTATTTCTCCCTAACTCATTCCACAAAGCCACTAACAGCCTGATACCACATCCATGCCAGGACCCAAAAAGGAATACTACAGATCAGTATCACTGATGACTATAGATGTAAAAGTCCTCAACAAGACACAAGAAAATTGAATCCAATCACATATCAAAAAGATTAAATGCCACAATCTACTAAGTTTTGTTTCAGGGATGCAAGGATGGCTCAATATTCATATATCAATAACTGTGATCCACCACATAAACAAAATGCAAAACAAAGAAACATATAATCATGTCAATAAGTCCAAAAAAAGCATTTGATAACATTTAGGATTTCTTTATTGTAAAAACCCTCAACAAAATTAGAATAGAAGGAAAACATACCTCAGATGAATAGAAACCATATATGACAAACTCACACACAACATTATACCGAATAGGAATATGTTGAAAGTATTCCTCCTAAGACTCAGAACATGTCAAGGATGCCCACTTTCACCACTCTTAATCAATATAAAACTTGAAATCCTGGCCAGAGTAGTCAGGCAGGAGAAATAAAGATACCCAAATTGGAAAAGAGAAAGTAAAATTATTTTGTGTTTGCTGATAATATGATGTTACACTTAAAAAACTAATATTCTTTAGAAATACTCCTAGAATTGATGTATTAATTCAGCAAAGTTTTAAAATGATGGAAAAAACATACAAAAGACAGTACTATTTTTATACACATGTAACAATCAAGCATAGAATCATAGATGTGTGGAACAGGATAGACATTCCAGAAATAAAGTCACATGCCTGCAGCCAACTGACTGTGACTAACTAGACAAAAAGCATATCCTGGGAAAAGGTCTCCTTGTTCAATAAATAGTGCAGGAAAAACTGAAAGGCTATTTGCAGAAGAATAAAACTGGACCCATAACTCTCACTATGTGCAAAAGTTAAGCCAAATCCTATAAAGACTTAACTGGGAGACCTGAGAGTCTGAAGGTTGTAGGTGAAATCCTAGGAAATGTTTTTCTGGACATTGTCCTAGGCAAAGAATTCATGACTATGACCTTAAAAGTAAACAGAACTAAACCAAAATAGACAATTTAGGTTTCATATAAATAAGAAGCAAAGCATGTGCTCAGCAAAATAAAAAATTCACCAAGTTTACCGGAAATCTTCCGGATTGCGAAAAATATTTGTAAACACTGCGTCTGACAAAGAGCTAATATTTGGAATGTGCAAGAAACAAAAACAACACAAGAAAACACAAATAACCTCATTTTAAAGTGAGCAAATAACAGACATTTATTTTTCAAAACAGGACATAAAAATCATCCACCAGCATATGAAAAAACAATCAATGGCATTAATCATCACAGAAATGCAATTTAAAGTCACAATGAGAAACCATATTAAACCAGTCAGACTAGCTATTATTAAAAAGTTAAAAATAAAAACTAAATTGAACAAAAACCAGATGTTGGTGAGGATACAGAGAAACAGTAGTGCATATACACTGTTGGAGAAAATATAAGTTAGTACAAGCTATATGGAAAACAGTATGGAAACTTCTCAGAGAACTAATAATCGAACTAATATTTGATTCCGCCACTCCACTACTTGGTATTGGCTCAAAGAAAAATAAATTTTATATTAGACAGATGCCTGCATTTATTTTTATTGTTGTGTTATTCATAGTAGCACATATATGGTACCAAACTTAGTGTCTATTTATTATGATTAGATAAGGAAAACATGTTGTATATGTATATGTGCATATATATATACACACTTAGCCTCGCAAATACACTATATATAAACTCGTGATTAAACTCGTACCACATGTTCCAAGGCTGCAGACATCCACAGACACTGTCATCAGGTAGAATATTTTATGGATTTGGAGACCTCATCCCAGGAGGTAACAGAGAGCCATAAATGAAGAAAAGTTTTCTTTTAATTTTTTTAGTTATTTCCTTTTTTAGGAACGCGCAGGGTTTGACCAATTCAGGCCTGCTGAGTTAACCCACTGCTGTACACAAATCCCAATGGGATGGATTGTGGATGGTTAGGCTCAGCAGAGAGGGTAGAGATGGCCGAGTTAGGACCACAAGGAGGAGCTGAGGGACTGTAGGAGGAAAGTTGAGAGGCTCTGGAGGGACCCATAGGTGTGCCTGAGCTGTGAGTTGAACCAAAGCTGTTGTGTTTCCCAGGAGCCCAAGAAAATGGTGCTAGAGTGAAGGGTGTGGGGAAGTGGCAGTAAATAGGCAGTGGATGGGTGCGGGAGGGGAAGGGAGCTAAAGGTGTTAGGAACCACGAAGGAGAGCAAGGGATCTGGATATTCCTTAAAGAAGTAGGTTCAGAAATAAGCTGTCAAATGCCTCCAGCCTGGGCTTCCCTCCGTATGTCAAAGATAAATTCTAGGCAAGTTTCGCAACTGACAGATACCACAGAGTGAGGAAGGAGATGGAGGCATTGCTAGGAGAGAACACCCTGGATGAGACAGCAGCCCATCCTTGTCCTCACACGGCCCTGCCTGTCCTTTATCATCACAGATCAGAGGTTCTCATCCTTGTCCTGTGGTGGAAAAAACATCCTGTTCTTAGAATCCTAAGAAGACCTCCAGACACATGTGGGTGGTTCAGTCTACCATAAATCTGGCATTTCCAAACAAGTCCTCTATCTGCTTTTCATCAATGTGATCATGAAGCTTCAGGGTAAGTGAAACACGTCAGTCACTAAACAGTAAAAACAAAAAAAAAATGGCCTATTTACCCATGTTGGGATGACTCCCAGGTTTCGGGAGCAAAGAATTGGACAGAAAAGCAAAAGTGTTGGTTCTCAGGACTTCTGGACACCACACATGGAAAATGAAACTCACACATACACACATTATAGTAAAATGGATCATCGCACTTATCTTATTTTTTTGAGGTTCCCTGAGCAATTAGGAAGCACTAAAGGTAGATTTATCAAAGAAAAGATATCAAGTAAAGACACTTGTTCCAGCACAGTGAGGAAGACTTTATCCAGGGTCCTCATGGTAGGTGTAGGGACCGGGACAACGGTGTTTTGCTGTGGGGAGAGAGATTCAGCTGAACTCCAAATGCAGAATGGGAACGTGAGGATTTACAACCAAGCAGCAGGGTGGGGTCTGGAAGATGGAAAATTACTAAGCGGAGACATCAGGGGCGTGGCCAAATCTCCTTAAACCAACCTGCCAGGATTCTTGTTGATGTTGGGCCAAGGTGATTCGACGTCACCGAGGTACAGTGAAGGGCAAGGAACCTGATCAGACACCCAGGAAAATCAGACATGGAGGATGGGAAATCTGGCTAAGCCAACACACCGGAATTCCAGGTAAAATGGAATTTCACATGAAGATCAGAGAGAGGGGTGGATAAGAAGTTTCAGGAGCGTCCTAACTTCTGTGGAAGCAAATGAGCTGCATCAGGTGGGGACCCATCAATGGTGGCACTTTCTGCTGAACAAACTCACAACTGAGTGAAATGAGAACAATTCGGCACAACAAGGTAAATTCAACCATTTCCTGAATTTCTGGAGATTGTGAGTGGCAGAATGAGCTGAGGTGTGATAGCTCAGGGGGTGTCCTAATTCTGAAGCCACAATTAGTTCTAAGCAGTGTTCACTGACAAAAGAACAGCTCGAGGTTCCCACACGCACAAACACCTGACTCCACGAATCTGCAACCGGGGGTCTCTGCAGGCTCCGAGGTGCACAGGACAGATCCCACCTCAGAGTCAGCCTCAGGTAATTATCTGCTCTTCCTGTGGGGAGGAGCGGAACAGTGTGGAAGGAGGGTCAGCTGTACTCTACTCAGGATCTCTGCACATGGAGGAAAACAATGAAAGGGGGGATCACACGTCCTCAACACGTCACAATTCCACATGAGAAAGGCAACTCTGTTCCAGGACATTCTGTGGAATCAAGGAATAAAGCAATTGGGGCAAATTAGAAATCACCATTGTTTACAGACTGCATGTTTGTTTCTATGTCATCCACAGAAACGAATTAAAAGCCTGTGTTCTGTATAGAATCCACACCGTGTGGGCTCTGAGTCAGCACCTCCCTGCCTCCACCTTCAGGGAGCACAACGCAGCTGACCCAGGTGCCCGGGGCTGCACTCTGTCTTCCATGCCATGGCTGGTGCTGGAGCCCCGTCCTGGGCTCCTCTCAGGAGAAGATCGAGCTCTGCGCTGATCTGAGCAGAGCCACTGCTGGGAGTCACTGGGTCCCCGATGGGAAACTTTGACATGACTCTGACTCAGTGCCCTTGCTGGACCTTCTAGAACAGCACAGAAGTTTAAGAAAGTTCCTCCCAGTCCTCCTCCCTCTCTCCTTCACTCAGGGACTGACTTCCCTCACATGCGTTCAGATTCCGCAGTCTCCTTCCACTCCCTCTGCATTTCCTCTCAAAAGCATGGACGGGTTCCTTAGGAAACTGTACACAAACTTAATCCAGTCATAGAATGTGCTTCTCTGAAGACCAACACTAACACACATATTTTGGCAAAGCTGTTTATAATACCAGCCAGATTCTATTGACAGATAGAAATAGACTTTTCCACAATTTGTTTACTGATAAAGGTGCTGATTGGTATTTGGATTGGTTTCAGTTTCTGTGTATTTGAAATAAAGCTGCTCCTCAGCTTAGAGGAGTACACAGCTGAGAAACATGGTCTAGATCTTACAGCAACATACCAGCAGCTAAAGTGGTCAAGTTGCAAATGAATCAATAGTCTGTAATACCTCAGGTAATTAACCTTACGGCACCCCTTGTGTATGTCAGTGTGTGAGAGAGAAAGAAAGAAAGAGGGAGGAAAGGAGACTGAAAATAAAGTGATTCTACGTAAGTATTAATTTGTGAGGTCCTCAAATGCATGGACTGATTCCTAATGAACAGAGTCCACATAGGTTGAAGAGGGTAACTTGATGCACCCACATATGGCTATAGATTCATAATATAAATGTTAGTCTCTAAACACATAAACACTCATACACATTAGAATAGATGTAGTGTCTAGTCGTGGAATGAGAAGGTGACACTAAAACCTGTCTTCAGGCCTTTCCCCGCCTGCTACACCTGCTCTGAGGCTGACCCTTGAGCCTGCCTGACCACTGAGCCCCACAGTGGTCCTGAGACCTCATGCAGTGCCATGTGCCCCCTGGGTTTCCCTGCTGGTTCCTGGGTGCTGGCTTCTGTCCTCAGCACCCTCTGCTGTCTTGTAAACCCCCACAGGAAGGTTTGTGTGTGGGCTCACACTCATGTCTCCTCACTGTGTCTTTTGCTTAAAAATACTTGTTTGTGGCTGGG
>NW_012099299.1:420309-422112 GCF_000951045.1 Mandrillus leucophaeus
CTTCCTATTACATGCACACATGACAAAGTATTGAAAGTGATGACTGTATTTTACACACTCCATTCATCAACAGATTAAAGCTACCATTTTCCTACATCTTTTCAATAGCCTCTAATGACATTAAAACAGGGAATTATATCAATTGGAAGAAATATCAGGGTGGAACACTGCTCTTGAACTACTTTGCAAGGAATCTTACCAGGTGATTTCAGCCGCAACCCAGCAGTGAATTTGCACAATGTCAGTACTTGGGTTCATATTGATGAACTGTAAACTAAAAATAAAATCCTACGTGCCCCAACTGACTAAATAGTCCATCTGTATGTCTAAGGTACTCCAGAAGAGCCTAAAACTGAGTTCCCAGCCATGACAAGATCAGACACACCTCTTCTACCCACTCCCCTTTTCGGTTTAGACACAACAATGACCAACACTAATGTTAAAATAGAGATCATAAGACTGACAGAACAGACTCTCTGTGGCAATAAGATGTCAAATTATAAATAAGACCTAAAGCCATGTCAGGCAAGGGTTTTGCCACTCACTCCTACACTTGAAAGATAAACTATGTTCTAACTGCCAATAGGTGATTCTTTTTCTCTAGTGGCTCAGTAAGCACGGGCACTGAGACAGGCACTGTAAGGACAATTGTAGCCCATTCCCTGATGAACTGACCCCTGTTCCACAAGCTGTAACCCCAGCTTTGATTGAACACTAGACTCATATCAGGAACTTTCTCCTGATCAGAGACCACTGACCATGGCCTGGCTCTGGCCGTTTACAGAGGCTGCACACTGAGTACCTCTGTGTCTCTGCTTCTGCTTTTGGCACATAGGGCCTGACTGTAATGAATTTAAATGCTAAGTCTTCACTGGTAAGTAAATAGGGGTCATAAGCTACATGCGTGTGTGTCCAGTATACATATGTCAGGACCACCTCCATGAACATCCATAGCCCCTCCTATAACCTGTCGATTGTGGGATCCTAAACCTTCTTTGTGGGAGTGCCTTTCTCTCATCTTTACCAAAAGCTATGCTTTCCAGCATACGAGATGGCTGTAACCCTTGATAAAAAATAAACTCTTACTTTCCTAAATTGTGGATTGTGTTTTGTTTTGTATTTAACATAACTGGAGATGAAATTCAGAAGTTCATCTAATTATAAGGCTACTTTAGTGAAAAACGACAAACCGAGCGTTTTCACATGTACTATAAGGACCTGTGATATTTTGAAGCAGGAAGCTGACCTGAGACCTTCAGAATAAACTGATGACTGTGGATAATGAAAAGGCCTCACACAAGGCATTGATTCAGCACCTCTGCCTGTCTCATTCCTTCTTCTCTTTTTATTATGTGCTTACAGTAATAAAATTTTTACTTTCTTTAGACCTGTTTGCTTTTCACACATAGTGGACTCTTATTTCTCTTTTTCACTCAATTTTCTTAAGCTGCTAGGGAGAATAAAGTGTCAGGTCCTATTTTTGGTGCCTCAATGCTAATGAATTAAGGTTTATTCTTCCTCCTCCTTGTTCTCTGCATGTGGCAAATCTAGTTAAGAAATCAGGGAAGCTCCCTTATCTGATACCAGTGTGAGGTTTAAATCATGCAAGCTCCTTCTCCTGAGTAGAAACACACCTCCTGACCCCAACACCAAATCATTAGAAAGCCCTGAGCCAGCCTCCTTTCCTGCTCTAATGAGGAAATTCTGGTTTGTAATTTCTTGAGAAGCCTGTGCTGCTCTCAGCAGACACCCCAAAAATAGAGTTAATAAAACTTTTTATATTCACCTGGGGTGTGAGTGTGG
>NW_012099299.1:423787-425380 GCF_000951045.1 Mandrillus leucophaeus
AAAAACAGTGGAGGGTGTAGTGGAAGGCCCTTGGAACAAGATGGGTGGATGTATGGGAGATGCAGACTAAACTGCACGGCTGCTGGCTTGCAGGAGAGAACCGAGGAGGGAGAGAGCGGGGGGACATTCTCTTGTGGTTGGAACTAATGCCAGACACTGCTCAAAGGAGCCCGTGTTTGTTCCAGTCTGTGTGAAGCACTTCAAACCTCAGTGGATGATTGAAAATAGTGGGATTTTCCATCTGCAAGTGGCGGAGCTCAACATTTGGGTCTGGTCAGGAAAGAGGCAGAGAAAGCCCAGCCCAAACCACTGACACCTGAGGATGACTGTGGTGCTTACAGCTGTGTCCCTTTGACCTTTGAGACTGACTTCTCTCACTTAGCCTCATATCTGGAGTTCACCAGTAATGGTTTATGTATCGGTCACTTGTTATTTTTTTATTGTTGACGGTGTTCAATTTACAGATGCTTCCTAGTTTCTCTATGCCGTTTCCCAAAAGATGTTGTCCATCTTTGCTAAATTTAGAATGACACTGACTTGCCCAGTGATGGCCTTTTTCACAACAGGGGCACACACAGGCTTTTCTGTTGTTTGGTGGTAGTAGTTCTTGCCTTTTGACTTCCTTTTCTACATTCCTTTTCTTGTGTCCAAATTGCCCACAATTAAAGCAAGAGCCTGAGAAATGGGACATAGTTTTTCCAACTCTTAATCCAGCCATAGCCTGAGCTAAAAGAGTAGCCTTATGTAAGTTACCTCCAAAGCCATTGCAAGCTTTAGTATATTCAGCTAAGTGAGGCTTCCCTCTCAGGGGTCTAATAGCAGTTTGACACTCTGCATTAGCATTATCATATGCAAGAAGCTGTATTACAACATCTTCAGCTGTTTCATCAGTTATGGCTTTATTTACAGCCTCTTGGAGCCGAGCAATAAAAATCACTATATGGTTCTTTAGGTCTCTGTTGGACAGAACTGAAAGGATATTATTCCCCTGTAACATTTATCCTCTCCCATGCCCATAAGCACACAGAGTGCAGCTGAACAATGGCAACATCCTACATTACCGCTTGATTTTCTAATCCACCCCAATTAGGGCCGACTCCCATTGACTGGTCAAAGGCAACAGGCCCAGGTGGCTGTTCTTGTGTATTTTCCCTTGCCCGAGTTTGAGCTTCATCAGACCACCAGGTTTTAAACTGCAAGTACTGAGATGGAGTGACAACAGATTTTATCAAAGTATCCCAATCATATGGTATTAACCTATTATCAAGAGTCACATTTTTTAACAAACTTTGCACAAAAGGAGAGTAGGCCCATATTGACTAATGGCCTGCGTGAATACCTTTAACAGTTTAAATGGAAAGGTAGTTCAATTAAAGAAACTGGAATTGCCAAGCTTCCAGGTGTCTGTCAGCTCTAGCCTTTTGAATGGAATTTTGTGTAGCACCACCAATTGCTCCAGGTTTTAATGTTGTAACTACAGGAGCAGTAAGTTTTGTAGCTAATACATTTTCTCACCCATTAAGGGGAGAGAGAGGAGGTGGCCATTCACTTAATTCAGCAGTTGGAGCTGATGGGCTAGTAAAACATACATTT
>NW_012099299.1:430905-432346 GCF_000951045.1 Mandrillus leucophaeus
CATTATTGGCAAATGTATCATTGAAATATACAATGGTATTCCTTATATATTCTCTTATGGCTTACTTCTCATTTTTGCTAGCAGCACACTTTTTAAATGCATGTAATAACACATTATACATTATAAAGGAATGTATTAATCATAAGGTAAGCATCTCTATTAAAATTTTATTACACAATGTGTTGAAATGACATTGTGTTTTGAAGAATGTGTCAGCTTTTTCCAATTTAAATAACATTTAAATGTTAAATTAAAATAAAATCTTAAGTTTTAAATTTAAAAGACAGCGTTTTGCAATTTAAATAATGTTTTTTATTCTGCAATTTTTTTACATGAATTTTTAACATAAACTCTATATGTTGCTTATTTTACAATATTCCTGGATGCTAGAGAATATCCATAAATATAGAACTAAAGTCACCCCAGGATTCCCAGGATTCATTCACAATGGCAGCTTGCTGGACGGTGGTCAGAAAGTGTGCAAACACAATAGGGATTTGGGCTTTATCATGAAAACTGTAGTGAGCCCCGGGGCTGAGCACACAGAGGTCAGCAGAAACTGCAGAGACCACTCTAGGGTATTTAGAGAAGGGGAGGATGGGATGGGGTGATGTCTGTAGGACCCTAGAAAAGGATGAGGAGAGCAGGGATTCTGCAGGTAGATGAGTATATTCTAAGGACTGTTACCTTCCCATACTTGGTTGATTTCAGTGATCATGAAGGGAAGGGAACTGAGTCACCAGACGTGGATGAGACAAAGTAAATGGACTTGCTGATTCCTTGAGCAGAGACCGAGGAATAGAAAAAGTGTGAACAGAAGAAGGGAAGGTAGAGAAACAGACGGAGGGTCAGAACTCCAGGTACCACCAAAGTGGAGGACAGAAGCCCTTAAAGTGATATTTCATCTCCATAAACAGCAGATGAAAGGAAAATCAACTCAGCACATTCATATGCTGAGTTATTGTTAGAAAAGTATTTAAAATAATGTGACTGACACAGTGCAGGAAACAGAAATCTGTTTATGGAAATAGTTTAAATTGTTACATATACAATTTCTTCATTTTAAAATTTACTTAGATATTATTGCTAATATTATTATGAAAATATAAAGAATTGAATTATAGTTCTAAGTTAAGATTTTGTAGAGGCGAGAAACATGCATTCCAAGAAATAAATGGCAAGAGATCCTGGGAAGACTTTTGTTTCACCAGGTGAGAAATCACAAAGCCTAAAAGAAGAAACACCCCATCCCCAAGCACTTGATAGGGAGCCACCTCCCAAGAGAACCCTTGAGTCCTGAGTGTCCCCTTGTGTCCTGAGCGCCCCCTGGTGGTTCTGAGCATTCCCTGCTATCTTGAGCTAGCCCTGGTGTCCTGAGGACTGCCTTATAGTACTGAGCGCCCCCTGGTGGTTCTGAGAGCCTCCTGGTGTCCTGAGCGCC
>NW_012099299.1:432471-435127 GCF_000951045.1 Mandrillus leucophaeus
GCCCCCTGGTGGTTCTGAGAGCCTCCTGGTGTCCTGAGCACGCTGTTGTCCTGGGCACCCCTGGTGGTTATGATCGGCCCTTGGTGTCCTGAGCGCCCCCTGATGCTTCTGAGAGTCCCCTGTTGTCTTGAGCGCCCCCTGGTGGTTCCGAGCGTCCCCTAGTGTCCTGAGCATTCCCTTGTGTCCTGAGCGCCCCCGGTGGCTCTGAGCATTCCCTGCTATTTTGACCTAACCCTGGTGTCCTGATCACTGCCTTATACTCCTGAGCGCCTCCTGGAGATTCTGAGAGCCTCCTGCAGCCCTGAGCGCCCCCTTGTGGTTCTGAGCGCCTCCTGGTGGTTCTGAGAGCCTCCTGGTGCCCTGGGCGCCCCCTGGTGGTTCTGAGAGCCTCCTGGTGCCCTGGGCGCCCCCTGGTGGTTCTGAGCATTCCCTGCTATCCTGAGCTAACCCTGGTGTCCTGAGCACTGCCTTATAGTCCTGAGCGCCCCCTGGTGGTTCTGAGAGTCTCCTGGTGTCCTAAGCAAGCTGCTGTCCTGAGCACCCCTGGTGGTTATGATCGGCCCTTGGTGTCCTGAGCGCCCCGTGATGGTTCTGAGAGTCTGCTGGTGTCCTGAGCGCCCCCTGGAGTCCTGAGCGCCCCCGGTGTCCTGAGCACTCCCTGCTGGTTGTGAGCGCCCCCTGGTGTCCTGGGCGCCCCGTGGTGTCCTGGGCGCCCCCTGGTGGTTCTGAACATCCCCCAGTGTCCTGAGCGTCCCCTGGTGGTTATGATCATCCCCCGTTTTCTTGAGCACCCCCTGGTGGTTCGGAGCGTCCGCTGGTGTCCTGAGCATCCCCTGGTGTCCTAAGCACCCTCTGGTGGCTCTGAGTGACCCCTCGTGTTCTGAGTGCTCCTTAGTGGGTCCTAAGTGCCCCCTGGTGTTTCATAAGCCCTCCCTGGCATCTGCATTGCCAGGACTAGCTCAGTCTGGGAGACCCAGTGGCCCTAGGGGAATTAAAGACACACACACAGAAATATAGAGGTGTGAAGTGGCAAATCAGGGATCTCACAGCTTTCAGAGCTGAGAGCCCCGAACAGAGATTTACCCACGAATTTATTAATAGCAAGCTAGTCATTAGCATTGTTTCTATAGATTTTAAATACTAAACGTATCCCTTATGGGAAACGAAGGGATGGGCTGAATTACAGGAATAGGTTGGGCTAGTTAACTGCAGAAGGAGTATGTCCTTAAGGCACAGATCACTCATGCTATTGTTTGTGGCTTAAGAATGCCTTTGAGCGGTTTTCTGTCCTGGGCGGGCCAGGTCAAGTGTTCCTTGCTCTCATTCCAGTAAACCCACAACCTTCCACTATGGGCTTTATGGCCATCATGAACATGTTACAGTGCTGCAGAGATTTTGTTTATGGCAGGTTTTCCGGCCAGTTTATGGCCTTACTTTGGGAGGCTTCTTCCCAACACGTCCCCCTTCCTTGATGTGCAAATTGATAAAGGCAAAGGCAGCTTTGTCACAGTCAGTTACTTCTCACAGGAGTCAAGAGCCACATCTGCAGACTATGCAAAGACAAACAACACAGATTAAAAGCACAATTGTCATTGAAATCACAGAGTTTCCAAGTGTTTTTCTCCGTTTTAATGGGTTACTAGCTGCTTATTTGTCTGTAACTCCTTTAAGCACTCCAGTTCCTGGCATTAAGGTCAGGTGTGCCTGGGATGCTGTAAATATTTGTTCTTTAATGTTGCAATATCCAAAGACAAGTTTGTAGAGTGCCTTTCTAGATGCTTTTTTATTATTTCCCAAATTTTGATGTTATTAGAAGCTATGAATTGTTTCCACAAATCCTTATGTTAAGTTCCTACAACGAGCCATATCATTTGAGGTTGAGGTGCTACTATACCACCATGGCTCCAGATAATGGGAACTTTTGCTGTACTTCTTATCATTTCTACCATCTGACTGTTTTGTTGAGACCAGCTGAACACAGTGTGGCCATGGCATGCAGACTGAGAGGTGCAATTTGCCATAACATTCCCTTAGGTGACCAATTAATAATGATTCCATAGGAATCATTGTGCAGCACCTGTGCCTGTTCTGCAATGCAATCTTCCTAAACAAGTATGTTCATTATTTCTGGTCAGGTTCTATTTTGTTTACAAATGGTTTTTGAAGGTGGTATGCCTCAATTATAGGAGCAGATTTATTATGGTAAACACTGAGATCAGAAAACATGTGTAACTGTGTCATAGAGCGATTATGTCCAGGCATTATTACCAGCCAGGATTGATAAATATGCCCAATAAGTATAATTGTTCTTTGTGTCAGCCGTTGTTGAAGGAATACTCACAGCAGTGGTGATAGCTGCTGTCAGAGCTCCCATTAAATTACTTGTTGCAACTGGTTGTCCCGCTTTCCTCAGGTTTTCTTCTGCCATCTGTGACAGCTTCTTGATCTGTCCCCAGGTGGGTGGGTGTGTTTGACGAGTGTTGCTCATGACAGTTGGGGTCCTCCTCAGCATCAGCCTCGACATGGCTGCAACCGGGGGTCCTCAGGATCCTCCCAGAGTCTCTTCCTTGGCATCTGGCTCATTATAAGGTTTCAGGTGTCTTGATGCCATCCAAGCTGGCTGTTGATTTTGGCCTGGAGAAACACAAGCATAACC
>NW_012099299.1:435997-439720 GCF_000951045.1 Mandrillus leucophaeus
TCTGCATTTGAGACCAGAGGAATTAACACGGGCTAAATTGTAAAATTTTCTAGCATTAGATATTGCATTAGCAACTAGGCAATCAGCCATTTGATTCCATTCAGTCAAAGGTCCTGCAAGAGGTCTATGAGCCCTAACGTGAGTGATGTAAAAATGGTGCATTCTACTTCTAACTGCTGTTTTCAACTGGGTAAATAAAGGCATCAGTTGTTCATCTGTATGAAATTGTAACTGAACATTTTCAATTATCTGTGTGGAATGAATCACACATGAAGAATCAGAAATCACATTAATAGGCATATCAAAAGCAGTCAACACCTCAATTACAGCGACAAGTGCTGATTTTTGAGCTGCAATATAGGGCATCTGGAAAACTTTACTTTTTGATCCACAATAAGAAGCTTTACCATTACTAGACCCATCTGAACAACAACGAAAACGCTTAGCAGGCTGCAGGTTGTTTACTGCAGGAATTGTAAATGCAAACCATTCAGAGTCTTGCTCAGCTAAGGGAAGAGTAAAAAAACAGTCTTTTAAGTCTGTGACTATTAAAGGCCAAATTTTTGGAATTATAGCAGGAGAAGGCAATTCTGGCTGTAATGCTCCCATAGGTTGTATAACTGAATTGATGGCTCTTAAGTCAGTTAACATTCTCCATTTACCTGATTTTTTCTTAATTAGGAATACTGGAGAATTCCAAGGGGAAATTGTTAGAGCTATGTGCCCATTTTCTAATTGTTCAGTAACTAATTTATCACAAGCCTCTGGTTTCTCTTTACTTAGCGGCCATTGTTCTATCCAAATTGGCTTGTCTGTTAACCATTTTAAAGGTATAGGTTCTGGAGGCTTAACAATGGCCACTTCGGTGGGAATTTTGTCTTTCTGCTTGAAGCAGTTCTTCAAACCTTGCAAATATTTTTCTAGTCCCATACCAAGGACATACCCCATTTCATGCATCATATGTTGACTTGGAGGGCTATATGATTGTTCTGGAATTAGAACTTGTGCTCCCATTGTTGTTATAAATCTCTTCCCCATGAATTTATAGGTACAGAAGTTATAATGGTGGAATAGTACCAGGTTGTCCAACGGGCCCTTCACAATGCAAACTATAACACTTTGATATACTTTAGGGGCTTTACCAACCCCAACTATGATAAATTGAGTGGGTTGAATTGGCCATGAGGGTGGCCAGTACTATAGAGAAATTATTGAAATGTCCACTCCGCTGTCTATGAAACCTTTAAATTTCTTTCCCTGAATAGTTTTTCGCAGGTATGATGTTTCTCAGTAATTTGATTTACCCAATAAGCTGCTTTGCCTTGTTTATTTGTACTTCCAAATCCTCCTGTTCATTTAATTTCACTTTTTTCCATTCCCATATATGGCACAATGAGGAGCTGTGCCATATGCTCTCCTGGCTCTGCTTTCCGGGAAACAGAAATAGATATAACAATTTGAATTTCTCCTTTGTAATCTGAATCAATGACTCCTGTATGTATTTGTACCCCTTTTAAACTTAAACTAGACCTTCCTAAAAGTAATCCCATCGTCCCTGCTGGCAAGAGTCCACAGACGCCTCTTGGGACCTTTTGTGGGGTTTCACCAGGCAGAAGTCTCACAGCTTTTGTGCAGCGTAAATCTACTGGGGCACTACTGGCTGTGGCTGGAGACAGACATTGTATAGGGGTGAGGGAATGGCTTGAGCTGGAAATGCCCTGGTTTAGAATTGGGCCCTGGAAGGGACCCTCCTGGCATTTCTCAAAATCGGGTTCCCTTCTTTGTCAAACTTAGAGTGACACTGATTAGCCCAATATTTTCCTTTTTTACATTTTGGACAAAGATCAGATGGTCGTAGATGTGTGGTATTATTTCAGAGGACTCTGTTCTGTTCCATTGGTCCACATCTCTGTTTTGGTACCAGTACCATGCTGTTTTGGTTACTGTAGCTTTGTAGTATAGTTTGAAGTCAGGTAGTGTGATGCCTCCATGGTGTCCCTCACAGTAACACAGCAACTTTTCCTGAGCTCTCAGGTTAATAATCTTAAAAGAGATTTTCTGATAAGAGTGTCTCTGAGGAATGTTAATTTTCTTTGTACTCAAGGAGAGTCTCATTGGGAACTTCCACTTGAATTACTTATGTTATCACCCACACCAACTGCTCTCTTGAAGACTGCTGGACCAAGCTTATGCTGTTTTCAGTGAAAGTGAATCCAGAGGCTTTGCAGAAAAGTGTGAGAATTCTTGGTCTATAGTATTTCTCTGTCTGACTCCACCAGTTAACTTCACAGAGGACTTCTGCACACAGAGGCAACAGCTGGGCCTGTTCCATGAGGAATACGAATATTGACAGTGATGACAAGGGAAGCCCAGATCAGCACAGACCCCACGGTGAGAACACTGAGGAAGGGCACAGATATGGGATGGCTCCTCACCAGGACTTGCAAAAACTGCCTGTTTCTCATAATGCATACCCTCTCTCTAAATTTCTAGAAAACCCTCATATATTTATATGATCTACAGTTTTGTCTTTTACAAAATGTCAAATAAAAAGTGCACAGCATATTTGAAATAACCTCACTGAAAAAAGTGACACATAAAATTTCTCACCTAGATAACTTTGGAAATTAAGGTGCTTTGTAAATCAAAGTATAAAGAAACTGCACTTAAACACTGTATTCTAGTTGATAAACATGCTTCAAACAGGGGGACAAGTTAACAATTCTAATACCACTGTGCAGATATCCTGAACTTGTACAACTAATTAAATGAATGGCATATGTTGGGAGGGGATTCCTCACTTTGCAGTTGGTGGTTATACACAGGAAAGGAAGGAAGGCTAGAAACACCCATGTGGCATCATAGTAGAATGTAGATTCCAGTGTTTTCTAAAGTTTGATGTAATAAAGGTACAGAAGATAAGGCACAGAAATAGTTCAGATGTGCATGTACACATGGGTTAATATACACTGCATATTTTCCAGGGCTGTTAGCTTAGAGATCCTAGAAACACTGACACCACATTAACAATACACACCCAATATCACAATTTTGTATTTTAAGATAATTCTGTAATATGAGGAACCAGAAATCCTTGGAGAAATAACTGAGTCTATGTATAGAAAAGATAATGAAGAAAATGAGCTTGGAATTTCTTGTAAGACCAGGACAAAGGAACATGTTCAAAAACAAAAGGATGGGGTGTGCTGTGAGGAAACAGAATCCAAACTAAATGAGCTCACAGGACCTAAAAAAGCTGTGGTGATTTGAGCAATAAAATGAATAATGTAACATCAAATTTTCTCCATAGTGAAAAATAAATGTTAATGAACCAACACTATTATTACCAGATAATTAAACTTTTAAAAAGTTGAAAAAAAGACATTTTTCATGAAGAATTTCAAACACCTTAAGTCAATAATCCTCCCATAAAGTAGGTGAAATTTAAAGAATTATGCTGTGATTGTGGCCAGAGATTAGAGACACAAGCTTTTTTGTTAGAGTTGATTTTGTAATTAGTTTTAGAATAATACCAGAAGTATAATCTATGGAAAAATAAAATTATTTTATCCAAGTTTGTACACACATGCACACACACACATAAATGTGTATATACATATATATGTGTGTATATGAACATTTTTCTGCCACAGACACTGATAAAGCAGTGAAAAGACAACTACAGACTTGGAGAATACACTTCCAAATCACGTATTTGTTAAA
>NW_012099299.1:445045-446731 GCF_000951045.1 Mandrillus leucophaeus
GTGACACCATATGCTGCTGACACCATTTCTTGAAACAATTGATTAGCCTTACTAAACCTGTTGAACTCTGCAGGGGGAAGCAAAGCAAGGATTATATGATGAAGGAGGAAGCTCCTTCTCTGAATCTCTGGATTCACTTCATTAGTGGATCCAAAATGAATACAGAAACTTACAGGAGTTTGGGGAGTGACGTGTTTCTTCAATGGGCTCCTGCAGTTGAATGTTGCACCTGAGAATACCAGCAGGTCCAGATACATTCAGATGACACCCCACTCCATATCCACGATTCCAATAACACACATTTTCCCTTATTCCTATTTTGTAGCTTATACGAAATGCCATCTACACTGACACTAGGCCCATGTATCTGACTTTTTCCCCTAGAGGTCTAAAGCAAACAGGATACAAGGGGAGACTTGGGAAGTGCATGAAGGTTGTTCTTTTCATTTTCTCAGCTTGGAATCCAGCAAAGGCTTCATGATAACAGAAGCTGAGATCAGTCAGGGAGTTTTCAAGACCTTGGTCTTAAAAATGGTGATATCAGAGGCTTCGGATTCTTCTACTGTCTTGTCTCACTCTCTGTCATTTTCCATTAGTTTCCCTACATTCTCCTCAGATAGAGTCTGTGCATTGCCACACTTGCATCTTTAATCCAGAGCCATCATCCTGGTTAGAATAGATTGTGCAGTGCGGGTAAGCACTGCCTGTTCTGACCATGGAAACCTAGAGACGCGATCGGCATCCCCTTCTGGGCTGTGACCTCAACCAGGCGTCACCGGGGGAAAAGCTCATTTTTGGCAGTTAATCCCTTTTGTGGTTTCAGCATCCCTGGACTATTTACTTACTTCTTACCCCTACTAGCTAACTTTGCTCATTTGTATAATAATGGAAGGATGGAAGAAAAATCTGGAAGGGAAGATTTGTCTTCGTTCACATAAGATAAGGTTCTGGAAAAGTCTTTCCCTGTAGAAGCTCCTGAAGCAGGCTCCTGGTATGTTTCTCAGTAATTAATCATCTGCAATTCTGATCCATAGGAAATGCATGTGGATTTCATTTTTTAGAATCCTGAGGTTTCTAGAGAAAGTAGAGAAACTTTAGAAGTGAAAAACCCTCTGGAACTGTTGCATTTACCGAGTCCACATCTGTCTTTCAGATGTCTATAGTGCTTGTCATGTAGTGCCCTCTATATCTTGTGGCTTCTGCAACCTCTGTTCCAGTTAAGCAAGTGTCAACTGCTATTTTAGGCATGTCCGTCTATCCAGTTTTTGGAGTGGGTAAGATTTCTTGCTACTTCCGTTATTTAAGAGATTCCAAAAAGTGTTGACATTCAGATTATGCAGATTTCTTTTGACATAAAAATGAGGTTCATGAATTTTATAATCTACATTTTGGAGACTAAACCAAAACTACAATCAAGTGTCACCTCAGATGTGTTACTGGAGGCAGAATTCTGATCTCATTACATATAACTGGTACCTGGTCTGACATACATGAACAGGCAAGGAAACAGAAAAAGGACATGGCAAAACGTTTATGAAAAAGACTGAGCAATTTTAATTTTCTTCTGAGGAAGCTGAAATTGTGCAAGTAAAACAGTGTGACTGGACATGTCTCAGGTGAAGTTGTGTTCTGGAAAGTATCTCCAGTCCTGGGGCTGGATCCAGTAGGTGGACTCAGGCCCCAAAT
>NW_012099299.1:447291-449856 GCF_000951045.1 Mandrillus leucophaeus
CAAACTGTCGATGGTGTGTCTTCATTTCTCCTTGCTTATTATAGATAATGTGAGAGGAGAGAGAAAAATTAAAGAGAAAACTATTGACCAATAGTCAGGTGTTTGATAAACAAAGGAGATTTTCACATCTTCTGGAAACTCCATTAAATTAAATAAATTAAGGAACTTTAAGGCACTTTTCCGCATTCTAGATGCATGTTTAATACAGATTTAGATTTAAATGCACAGAGATAACGCAGAAAATGGAAATTCAGCAACAGATCAGTTTGCCAAATAGGCAGATTTAAACTAGTTTGTAATTTTACCTAAATACTCAAAGATTAAACCCCAGATTCAAATAAGAAATGATAAAATTTCCATGTTTAATGACTGGTTGAGAGAAGATTGAACTAACATTATTTTGATGAATCATACATCAATAACAAAACTTTGTCCGGTGGTCCAAATTTTCAAGGGGCTACTTGAGTAAATAGTTTCTACCTCCCCTACCTGTCATTTCTGGCAGAATCTATCATCCTCTAAATCCCGGGGGCCATTAAGAACAGAGATAGAAGTTTGAATACTATGAAGTTTTGAGAGACCCAAATTACTGCCTGGACTGATTTGTGAGGATGATCTCTATAAGCCTCGTCTTTGAAGAGTTTGTGGTGGCTTTTGTTATAATGAACAGGTAGCAACAGTGACAGTCAAGGAAAATGAAGGAGGAGGGGAACATGGTCCAAAGAGAAGAACAACATAAAGATCTAGAAACTGACATCAATGAAAAGGAAGCATATGGATTACCTGGAAGAAAATTTAAAGTAAATGTTAGAAACATGTTCAATGAGCTAGTGGCATCACACAAGAACAATGTGAGAATTTTCATAGAGATAAAACATTTAAAAGATGACTAAACAAAAATATTGATGCTCAAGAATACAATAAGTCAGACAAAATTTTTAAGAGGATTGTAGACCAGATTAGACCAAATAATAAAAGAAACAGTAAACTCAAAGAAAGATCATTTGAAATAGTACAGACAGAGAAGAAAAACTTAAAGAAATAAAAAAGTTAAAGACTTATGAGTCAGGAAGCACAGTGAAAATGAAATTTTATGCATTGAGGAGTTATGCAAAGACTCGACAAAAGTGGTAGTAAAGGAACAGGGTGAGAGACAGAGAGAGAGACAGAGCAAGACAGACAGAGCAAGAGAGGCAGAAAGGTTTTTAAAGAAGTAATAGCATAGCAACTTTCTAAATGTGAAGAAGCAAATATTCGTCCACATCCATGAAGCTCTATACATTTCAAATAAGGTAAACCAAATGAGAAAAATCAGAGATAGTTTGAAACGACTTTGATAAAGGAAAGGTTTTTGAAAGCGGAGAGTAAAAGAGCAGATTTAGGAGATTTCTCAGCAGAAGATTGTCAGTTCAGAATGGAGAGGAATTATATTAGATAATGTATGGTTTATTGATAGAGATTATTTCTGAGAAATGTATTTCTAGTCAATGTCATCATTGTGCAAGCATCATAGGGAGAACTTACACAAACCTACTAGGAATATCCTACTACACATAGACTATGTGGAATAACACAATGTTTCCAGACAACTAACTTATACAGAGTGTTACTGCACCGAACACTGCAAGGAACTGAAACGCCGTGGTAAGTATCTGTTTATCTAAACACATCTAAATATGGAACATCCTTAGGGAAAATATGGTATTACAATGTTATGTGGCCACAAACATATATGTGGTCTATTGTTGACTGAATCATTTTTAAGTGGCCCATGATTGTATTCAAATTGCTCGGGGAAAAAAACTGAAAAACAAACAAAACTCTGCCAACCAAGAAACATTACCATGTAAACCTTTTGTAAAATAAAGGATGGGTAAGACGTTTCCCAGAGAAGCAAAAGCTAAACGAGTTCTTCACCGCTGGGCCTGCCTTAAATACCAAAGTGTCTCAACTAGGTCTGCAGAATAATGACATTGCTGCATCAGCTCCATTCTGGCCTCCGCCGTGTGACAGTTTTGTGTGAATTTTCTTTCTGCTCTCTCAGGACTTTTTTTCTCTCATCTTCGAACTCCATACTCCTTTTAATTCTCAGTTTGTTGAAAAGACTCATATTTAGCTAAGAACATTAAAAACTTCGGAAAAAAATTTCATCTTAAACTCAACAAATTTGATTACCTGTCTTCACGGATGCCCACCTGTTCTTTTGCTGTTTTCCTATGGGATATGGCGCTTGTTTTTACTTCCGTCCAGTCTTCAATTCCATATGCCTGAGGCATCCAACCATCACACACCCAGGAACATCTTGGAGGAAGGGACCCTACCGTCTGCGTCATCAGCCTTCAGGTGCACAGTGGCCATTCCTTCAGCTGTTGTATGTGCTTTAGGGCTTTCCATTTAAAAGTGTATTTCACTATCCCCCAAATAAAGTTCCTGGACCTTAAAAAGTGATGTGGGGTTGGGGGCATTGACAGCCAAATTTCACTGAAAGTCTCTTCAGTCCTTGGTAATTGAGGAAGACTGGGAAGAAGGGAACAAAACTCAGACCTCATGTAGCACCTCATTTAG
>NW_012099299.1:454539-456054 GCF_000951045.1 Mandrillus leucophaeus
TGCTACCACTATAAGAGATGTACCCAATCCACTCCAGTCCCTTCCCTGGGGCCTGGCGGATCCAGCTCCAGTAGTGGTAACTACTGCTGATAGAGCCACCAGAGACAGCGCAGGTGAGGGACAGGGTCTCTGAAGGCTTCACCAGTCCTGGGCCCGACTCCTGCAGCTGCAGCTGGGACAGGACCCCTGTGAACAGAGAGACCCACAGTGTGTCCTGGGATCACAGACAACCTCCCATATCGTCATATCTGCATCCCCGAGACACTCACATCTGGGAGCTGCCACCAGGAGGAGGAAGAACCACAGGTGCTTCATGTCCTTGCACAGATGGTCCGTGACTCTCAGAGAGCATTTCCCATGTGAGCTGGACCCTGAATTTAAGGAAACGTGTGGTGGTTTCCTGTGGGTGCCTAAGTGAGGATTTGCATGTGGGTGGTGCCTTTGTATGGAGAGGTGAAAAGGGATGAGGGAGGCCCCAGGATTTGGAGCTCACCCTGAGAGTAGGATGGTGGCTGTGCCCTCTGAGAACTCAGTTCTCTTCCTGGGGCCTCCCCTCACCAAGCCCAGAGTCCTCTTCTTCCAGGTATGGAGATGTGCTGAAGGAGCTGGTCTGGGAGATGAGTGTGATCATGGATCTAGGACAGATTTTGGAATAGGTTCAAAGCTGTTCTACCCGTGAAGATTTATATGAAACCAACCAAACATCCAGATTATCTAAATTGTCAAATCTCCATTCAAAACATTAGGGCAGCAGCTAAATATATTCATCACAGTGAATTTATACAAACCTACATCCATGCAATGTTTGTTGTAATTCAGAATATCCATCATGGTTAGAGGGAATATATCTGTCCCAGAGAGTGCATCATAAAAACAAAAAAAATCTGAGGCCTTCCATTTTGTGACTATTTGAAGTTTAGGATTCTGTCTGCAATCTAAGGAGAAGGTAGTGGGACGTATCTCCAACTGTGTCAATGTGTGATGCTGAGAATGTGGCCTGATCTTTATACACTTCTGTGTGAATAGATGTAGATTGGGGATCACAGTGACAATTTCAGTCAAAAACTATACTAGGTCAGCACAGGAGCATAGTCTCATCATCAAGATTAGTGCAATTGCCTTTCCTGGGAACAAGGGAGGACATGTGTGAGCCCTCCCCTCTGAGAGCACAAGGAACTCTGGTTCTTCCCTGACAGGTCACACTTCTGAAACATGGCGGGACAATGACACTCAAGCCCAGAGTCCTTATCCACATATTTATGGTGTCAGGGGCACCTGTGTCTGAAAGACTTTCTCCTTCATTGAATTGCATGAATATACCTTAGAGTTTGCGGTATTACATCTTGGGCATATGACATTAGTTTGGTGAATTATATAATAAATAATCTATCTCCATGGATGTGGGTAACAGGAGAGTCATCAGACGTTGGGTGTGTTTCAACATCAGGACAAACCTGGGCTCTCTTGTTAGGGCTGAACAAGTGAGCTGACCTGTGGAACAACAGAGGGAAAGAG
>NW_012099299.1:457899-460416 GCF_000951045.1 Mandrillus leucophaeus
CCCACATTCATGGCTAATATAACAGTGGAAGTTGATGCAAAATGAGATCATATGGAAGATAAAGAAACTGCTGCACCACTGCCTCAGCTCAGCACAGCTATCTCTTCCCTCAGGGCTTCTGACTCTCTCAGGATGTGGGTTTCCACACTGTGTCTCTCATACAGTAATACACAGCAGTGTCCTCAGCCTTTAGGCTGCTGATCTGCAGATGCACTCTGCTGACAGAGGTGTCCATGGAGAAGACAAATCATCCTGTTTAGCCCTGGGCATACGTTGGGTTCCCAGGGTTGGTGTTCATCCATCCCATCCACTCAAGCCCTTCTCCAGGGACCTGTCTCACCCAATTCATACCATAGGTGGTAAAGCTGTAACCAGAAGCCTTGCAGAAACCCTTCACTGAGGCCACAGGCTGCTTCACCTCAGGCCCAAACTGCACCAGCTGAACCTGGGAGTGGGCACCTGTGGAGAGGACACAGGATTGCAGGAAGTCTCACTTGACCAGCCTGGTTTCTCTGTCAGCCCTGGGACTGGGGAGCCCCTTAACTTTTGCTGCTGCCACCAAGAAGAGGATCCTGTAGGTCCTGTCCACGGTGAGGAGCTGTGCTGTTGGTGGGGTGTGGTCCCGAGGAGGGTGTGGTTGTTGGGTGATGCTCTCAGGGCACAGAGTTATCTGTATTAGCCTCAGTGATTGGCATATTCTTGAAGGATGCTATTTAATAGCCCAATTTCTGACCCAGTATGAGAAAGAGAAAATACATGACACATGGACGACACAGTTGTAGAAGCTGAGGGTTCAAACCGTAATCCTGTTAGAGGCCATGTGTCCCCTACACATCCCTGAACTCTGTGTTGACAGAGGTTCCCCCACTGGAGAACAAGCTCCCCCAGGACACGCAACTCACTTTGAATCCACATTTGAATGAATCAGGGGCAACTTGAACCATTTCTAGACCTTAATATGCGAATGCGTTATTTTGGGAATGACTGTGTTTGTCCAAAAATTGCACTGATTTAAAAGAAAGGAGCTCTTCCTGACCTCCAGCTGCTTACTATTAAGATAACTAGCAGAGTTTGAAATCCCCATTGTGAAAGTGGTTCTCATTACAACATCCAGTTTGATAAATGCTCACAATTGAATGGAATATTTATACAAACATCAGAAGTCCTTCTGAAATACTTATATTAGATATTTTTAAAGGAAGTCCGGGGCCCTGAGAGGAACCCTCCCCAGCGTGCTGTGCACCTGCTCTGGGGCGGGAGCCTGTGCTGGGTTTATCCTGAACGCTCCCTGCAACCCAGCCCCTACTCAGCAGGAGCGTTTCTGTCTGAGCTTACAGAGTATATTCCTACCAGTGTTTCTAGCCCGGTATAAAGTGGCTGTGCCCTGGCTCAGAATTCTCCTTTAGTGACACAACATGCTTCTCACACCATCTTTTGAAATACTGAATTGGCCTTCAGAAACCCAGAGAACTGTACAGGGAGACCTGAAGAAAAGATCTCCTGCATCACTGGGGAGCCCTTTCCTGGAGCTCCAGAGGCACTGAATCCTTTGACATATGGTGAACCCAAAAAACTCTTCAGGGATTTGTCGGGAGATTCTTATTTTCTTTAGGGTCTTGCAGTTGATTATTGCACCTGAGAATACCTGCAGGTGCAGTTGCAGGTGGACAGAAGCCCAATTCAACTCTAGTATTCAAATAACACACACACACACACACACACAGTGGCTAATTTTAACATTAATCGGCCCACTTTTTTCCTTTCTTTTGTGGTATCCATGTCAAGGAAAGCACTCCCTACACTGGCACTAAGGGTGAGTATGTGTCTACTTTCTGCGAACAGAAGAAAACAGAATACAAGTAGACACCTGGGAATTGCATGCACATTGAATTCAGCTGGTCTCACTTTGGAACCCTGCAGACGTGCCATGAAAAGTAAATTTGAGGCTAATGAGGGTGAAATCATTTCCTTGGTGCTGAAGTTGCTATTGTCAGAGCCTTCAAATTGCTCTATTTTCCTCCTCAGATAGAGTTTGTGCATTGCCACACTCTCATATTTAATCCATATTGACTAAACTGGTGAGATGTAATGTGTGGAACACGGAAGCATTACACGTTCTTACAGATGAATCTTAATACTCTGGTGATCTTCTTTCTCTGGACTGTGCCCGATACAGGAAGTCTCCAGGTGTGAAGCTGATTTTTGCTCTTTTCTCGATGGAACATCACAGGAAAATTTTTGTAAATGTGCCCCTTTTGGCTAATTGTAGCCATTTTCGTGATAAAGGAAGCCTGTAGGGATGGGCTTGTAATGGGGATGGATTACCTTTCCCCACATACATAAGGATGTAAAAATGGGTTGTCTGCCTGAAGAAGGTCTCAGTGTTTTATCAGAGATTTGGTCTCCTGGTAATACAGCCATGCAGGCATCTGGGTGGATTCTCGCCCTGAGAACCTGGAGGTTCCTGGAGGAAAGGGCGATAAGAGTATGGGGGGGTGGGGCCCCCAGGATCTCTCA
>NW_012099299.1:461941-463463 GCF_000951045.1 Mandrillus leucophaeus
TATTATAATGAATGAGAAATAACTAAAAGTCTTTTCTCTAAGATCTGGAACGTGACAAATTTCCCACTTTAACCACTGGTAAAGCGTAAACCCTTCTGCAGCCCCCACAGCCGGCTCTTACCTGCACGCGCCACCTACTGGCCTGGTGTTCAAACTGCATGACCTAACACAAAGCCGCTACCACCAGTGTACAGCAGGTGAAAATGAGATTAGCTTCTCAATACTTCTGTGATTCCAGCTCCGCAAAAGACCATGGGTCTGCTCACATGCTCAGTATGTTACTACTAAAGCTGGACTTTGGAAAAGGCACAACATTAAAACTATTAATAACAAAATAAATCACACTGAGTCGATGCCCCTCACCTGGCCATTTCCATCAAGGCTGGTGCTTTTGCTTGCCAGGCTGAGTGGTTCATGTTTGTCCCCCTCTCAGGAGCTCAGCAGAGAACTCAGGTCACTGTGCATTTCATAGACCAACCCATTGCCTGAGGCAACGGAGAGCTTCTCCCTGGGCACAGATATCGAGCATGTACTCATCTGCTTCTGCCGCAGTCAGCTCAAATCTGTAAGGCCACCTACTAACGTGAAGGGTAAACTTAACAACCAAATATGAAATCTGCTGAAACAAATGCATCCCAAATGAGAAACAGTTCCTGAGGCCTCCACTATCCAGGACCTGCAGGAGGCAGTGAGCCTGCTCACAGGCCCAGTACATTGTTTTACAACCATCATTTCAGAAAGCCACTAAATAATGACCATCTATAGACAAGAAACAATTACAGAGCCTTTGCCACTGAGTAAAGCAGGAACTACATAAAAAGACCCATCCAATATGCATGATATTCACATTCTAAAGGGAATGAAATTTTCATTAAAATCAAAATGAATTCAAAAATAGTAACGGATAGTTTAGCCAATGAAAAGCAAACAGATAAGCAATTCTGGAAGTATGAAAAAGCAGAATTACAGGACCCCGGATATCACCTTAGCTCTCCAGCAATAGAATCTAAACGACATGATGTATTTGAAATCTCAGCTAAGTGATTCAAAATGTTTATTTTAAAGAAGCTCAATTAAGTCCAAAAGAGAGTTGAGAACCAACACAAATAAATTAGAACCACTCAGGCCAGGCTTTGTGGCTCATGCCTGTAATCCTAGCATTTTGGGAGGCCGAGGAGGGGGGATTGTGAGGTCAGAAGTTCCAGACCAGTGTTGCCGACATAGTGAAACCCCATCTCTACTCAAAATACAAAGCACTGGCTTGGTGTGGTGGTGTGTGCCTGTAATCTCAGCTACTCAGGAGGCTGGGGCAGAATTGCAAGAACCTGGGAGGCGGAGGTTGCAGTGAGCCAAGATCACACCATTGCACTCCAGCCCAGGCGACACTGCAAGACTCTGTGTCAAAAAATAAAACAACAAAAATCAGAACAATTCAAGATTTACTTAAGACTTTGATTTTTAAAAAATGATCTTCAGAGAATAAAAACTTCATTGAATTATAATTAGAAAATACAGTTTAAAA
>NW_012099299.1:463726-466418 GCF_000951045.1 Mandrillus leucophaeus
ACTAACAATGTACTTCTCAGCATAAACTTATAAGATAGAAAAGATTGGACTCTCAATTTCAGACTATTTAAAGAAAAAAATAAAGGAAAAAAATTCTATGTCAATCATTAATTTTGTACCCTGCTAAACTAAGCTTCATAAATGAAGGAGAAATAAAGTATTTCTGAGGTAAGAAAATGTTAAGGATATTTATTTACACTAGAGCAGAACTATAAGAAATGTTCAAGGGAGTCCAAATATGGAAGCCATAGGTCAATACTCACCATCATAAACAACACAAAATTATAAATTTCACTCATAAAACTATTACACAATTAAGACTACAAAGCCACTAGTTAATAATTAACATGACAACAGGATCCAAACTTCACATATCACTATTAAGTTTGGATATAAATAAGTTAAATTCTTCACCTAAAATATATACATTGGTAGAAAGAATAAAAAAGAGTTTTGAAATTTATGCTGCTGACATGAAACTCCCTTAATTGGTAAAAACTCAGAGATTCAAGATCAAGAGTGTGAAAAAGATATTTCATGCAAATGGAAACCAAAAGCAAGCAAGAGTAACTATGCTTATATCATATAAAACAAACTTTCAGTAAACACCAGTAATTAAAGACAAAGAAAGTCATTACATAATGATAAAATGATTGATTAAAAATACCAATTGTAAATATTTATGCGCTCTACACCAGAAAACCCATGTTCATAAAACAAATACTATTAGACCTAAGGAAGAACATAGATAACAATACAATTGTGATGGACTTCAATGCCCATCTGACAATCTAGTCAAATCATTGAGACAGAAAATCAACAAGGAAACACTAGACTTAAATTGGACTCTAGATCAAATAAACCTAAAAGATATGAACAGAACATTCAATTCTGATGACTGCAGAATATACATTATTCCCATTAGCAAGGAATATTTTCTAAGATGGATTATATACTATGCCAGAAATAAAAGTCTTAATAACTTTTTAAAAAATGAATTATCTTCTCAGGCCACAGTAATACAAAGCTAGAAATCAAACCCTAGAAGAATACTCAAAATTACATACACACACATGAAAATTAAACAACCTGCTACTGAATGAACTTTGGGTCAACGATAAAATTAAAAAGGATATTGTAACATGCTTTGAAATGTATAAAAATAGACAAACAGCATACCAAAACCTTTGCAGCAAAGACCTGTTCTGAGGGGGAAGATTATAGTGTTAAATGACCTCATCAAAAAGATCCAAAGATTACCAATTAACAACCTAACATTACATATCAAAGAATTAGAAAAACAAATAACAAAGACCAGAGCAGAACTAGATAAAGTTAAGAACCAAGAAATACAAAGCACTAACAAAACAAAACACTGGGTTTTTGAGATGATAAACAAAATTTACAGACCACTACCTAGATTAGGCAAGTAAAGTACACAGGCAATTTAAATAAGCAGAATGAGAAACAAAAAAGAAAAGATTATAACTGATGCCATAGAAATATAAATGATCAGCATAGACTACTATGAATATCTCCAGGCTAACAAACTAGAAAATTTAGGGTGAACAGATAAATGTTTGAAAACATGCAATCTCCCAAGATTGAAACAGGAAGAAATAAAAATCCTGAAGAGACCAACAAAAATTAGTGATATTCAAGCAGTAATTTTAAGAAGTCTCAACAAAGAAGCCCTAAAACAGATGATTTTAAATGGTGAATTCTGCCCAATATACAAAAAGGTCTCCTAGCGATTCTACCGAAACTTTTTCAAAAAGTTGAGTAGAGGGCGTTTCTCCCTAACTCATTCCACAAAGCCACTAACAGCCTGATACCACATCCATGCCAGGACACAAAAAGGAATACTACAGATCAATATCACTGATGACTATAGATGTAAAAATCCTCAACAGGACAAAAGAAAACTGAATCCAATCACATATCAAAAAGATAATATGCCACAATCTACTAAGTTTTGTTTCAGGGATGCAAGGATGGCTCAACATTCATGTATCAATAACTGTGATCCACTACATAAACAAAATTCAAAACAAAAAACATATAATCATGTATATAGGTCAAAAAAAAAGCATTTGATAACATTTAGGATTTCTTTATGATAAAAACCCTCAACAAAATTAAAATAGAAGGAAAACATACCTCAAATGAATAAAAACCATATATGGCATACTCACACACAACATTATACTGAATAGGAATATGTTGAAAGTATTCCTCCTAAGACTCAGAACATATCAAGGATGCCCACTTTCACCACTCTTAATCAATATAGAACTTGAAATCCTGGCCAGAGAAATCAGGCAGGAGAAAGAAAGAAAGACACCCAAATTGGAAAAGGAAAGTCAAATTATTTTGTGTTTGCTGGTAATATGATTTTGTACTTAAAAAACTAATGTTCTTTAGAAAGACTCCTAGAATTGATGTATTAATTCAGCAATGTTTTAAAATAATGGAAAAAACATACAAAAGATAGTACTATTTTTATACACACCTAACAAGCAGAGAACCATAGATGTGTGGAACAGAATAGACATGTCAGAAATATAGTCACAAGCCTGCAGCCAACTGACTGTGACCAACTAGACAAAAAGCATATCCTGGGAAAAGGTCACCTTGTTCAATCAATTGTGCAGGAAAAACTGAAAGGCTATTTGCAGAAGAATAAAACTGG
>NW_012099299.1:466958-477397 GCF_000951045.1 Mandrillus leucophaeus
TAAAAATCGTCCACCAGCATATGAAAAAACAATCAATGTCATTAATCATCACAGAAATGCAATTTAAAGTCACAATGAGAAACCGTATTAAACCAGTCAGTCTAGCTATTATTAAAAAGTTAAAAATAAAAACTAAACTGAACCTAAACAGATGTTGGTGAGGATACAGAGAAACAGTAGTGCATATATGCTGTTGGAGAAAATGCAAATTAGGACAAGCTATATGGAAAACAGTGTGGAAACTTCTCAAAGAACCAATAATCAAACTAATATTTGATTCCGCAACCCCACTACTTGGTATCGGCTCAAAGGAAAATAAATTTTATATTAGACAGATGCCTGCATTTAGGTTTACTGTTGCGTTATTCACAGTAGCGCATGTATGGTACCAAACTTAGTGTCTATTTATTATGATTAGATACAGAAAAAATGTTGTATATGTATATGTGCATATATATACACACTTACACACCCTGGCAAATGCACTATATATATTTGTGAATATATATGAACACACATTTAATTACTTCTCAATAAAAAATGAAATTATGTATTTTACATTAGCATGGATGAAACTTTAGACCACCATCTTAAGTTAAATAACTCAGAAGAGTAAAGTTGAATACCACATGTTCTCACTTACGTAAATAAGTACTAAATAATATGTACACACGAATATAGAGTGTGGAATAGTAAATATTGGAGACTTGGAAGGTCTGGAGGGTGGGAGCGGTGTGTGGGATGAGAAAATACTTAATGAATACAACATACAGCATCCAGATGATGACTCCCCTTAAAGCCCTGACTTCATCGCTAAACAATATATCCATGTAACAAAACTGCTCTTTCACCCGTGAATTTACACAAATAAAAAGATAAGTGGGATGCATATTCCAAGTTATCATTAACCCATATTAGAATGTCTTACACATACAGCGTTACAACTTCTTTATTTGGAGTGTTCTAGTTTTTTTCACTTACAAGAGAAAGGCAATCTCAATTCTCAGTGTAAACACACTTTGGAGAAGTTGTTGTGCGGTAGAGGAGGGCAGCTGTCCCATCAGCAACAAGAGGCTTTGTGTTTGGGTCATGTTCAACCATCTACTGTTGTTCTATAGTAATCTCTGGGCACAACATTGACCCCTGCATTCTCCTCCATTCTGAGGGACTCAACAAAGTGTCCACTATTACATTAGTCATTGTCCAAGTCCAGATTAACAAACTATATTAAGCTAAAGATAAAGCTCAAAAGCAGAGCCGCTTGTCACTATCCTCCCTCATTTCAGTTGTTTTATGGTTCACCCTCCCCACGTCACCACCTGAGCCACCTTCTGGGTGGATAGAGTTTGTGATGCTTTGGTCTGTCATCCCAGCATAATTGCCCCTTTAAGGGAGTGCTCTGGAGCCCATCAGCCAGAAATGAGATTGGCCAAAATCTGAGGTCGGCGCAGTGCCACTTCCCTGCAATCACTGTCCCAGATGTTCACTTAGTTCTCACAAATAATAATTGCATATTTAGGCTGATTCTTCTCATTTTATGTTTCCTTATGTATCGATTGAGCCAGCTCTTTCGGAGTATGAGTTATCATTTCTAAATTGCATTTACCTGCAGACATCTACTTCGGTTCAGCTGCTGTCTCAGACCAGGTAATTCTGTTTCCACCCAGGTAGCAGATTTTGTCACTTCACACCTGAATACTTACGTTTCCAAACAATGCTTCAGCCACGTGTCATTGATTCACGGGTCTCTCTAGGAAATCCTTCTTCTGATACAACTGCATTGAGAGGTTGCATCTGCCACCCTCAGGCTCAGAACTCAGTAAAAACACAGGACTCATGAGAACTGTCATATGCACAGGAACAGTTTATTGCAGCAAAATGATACAATGGAAAATACATGAAAAAAAGGCACAAGGAGTGAAGCCCTGGAGAATCCAGGCACAAGCTCTCAGGGGTCCTCCCACAAGGGAGCCTCCTGCACATGTGTAATTGTCCAGCTGTGCTGTAAGATGACATGTGTGAAGTGTTGACACCCAGGGGAGTGCCCCGAGCTTTCTTGTCCAGGGCTGTGTTTTGGGAATGAATCACAGACTATGGAACACCTGGGTAACTGACCACAATACTCAGAAAACAGCCCTCCCCAGCAAAACAACAGCAGGCACTCACTATAAATCCCTGTGATTAAACTCGTACCGCATGTCCCAAGGCTGCAGACATCCACAGACACTGTTATCAGGTGGAATATTTTATGGACTTGGACACCTCATCCCAGGAGGTAACAGAGAGCCATAAATGAAGAAAAGTTCTTTTTAAATTTTTTAGTTACTTACTTTTTTAGAAACATGCAGGTTTTGACCAATTCAGGCCTGCTGAGTTAACCCACTGCTGTACACAAATCCCGATGGGATGGACTGTGGATGGTTAGGCTCAGCAGAGAGGGTAGAGATGGCTGAGTTAGGACCACAAGGAGGAGCTGAGGGACTGTAGGAGGAACGTTGAGAGGCTCTGGAGGGACCCATGAGTGTGCCTGGGCTGTGAGTTAAACCAAAGCTGTTGTGTTTCCCAGGAGCCCAAGAAAATGGTGCTAGAGTGAAGGGTGTGGGGAAGTGGCGGCAAATAGGCAGTGGATGGGTGCGGGAGGGGAAGGGAGTTAAAGGGGTTAGGAACCAGGAAAGAGAGCAAGGGATCTGGGCATTCCTTACAGAAGCAGGTTCAGAAATAAGCTGTCAACTGCCTCTTGCCTGGGCTTCCATCCATATGTCAAAGATAAATTCTAGGCATGTTTCCCGTCTGACAAATACCACAGAGTGAGGAAGGGATGGAGGCGTTGCTAGGAGAGAACACCCTGGACGTGGCAGCAGCCCCTCCTTGTCCTCACATGGCCCTGCCTTTTCTCCATCCTCACAGCTCAGAGGTTCTCATCCTTGTGCAATGGTGGAAAAAATGTCCTGTTCTTGGAACACTAAAAAGATCTCCAGACACACGTGGGTGGTTAAGTCTACCATAAATCTGGCATTTCCAAACAAGTCCTGTATCTACTTTTCATCATTGTGTTCATGAAGACTCAGGGTAAGTGAAATAAGTCAGTCACTAAACAGTAAAAATGCACAAAAAATTCACCTATTTACCCATGTTGGGATGACTACGGGGTTTTAGAATCAAAGAATTGGACAGAGAACCACAAATGTTGGTGCTCAGGACTTTTGGACACCACACATGGAAATTGAAATTCACACATACAAATATTATAGTAAAATGGAGATCCTCACTTTCATTCAATGTTTGAGGTTCCTTGATCAATTAAGAAATACTAAAGGTCGATTTGTTAAAGAAAAAATACGTATACAAAGACACTTGTTCCAGCACAGTAAGGAAGACTTTATCCAGGGCCTTCGTGATAGGTGTAGGGACCAGGGCAATGGGATTTTGCAGTGAGGTGAGAGATTCAGCAGAACTGCAAATATAGAATGAGAATGTGGGGATTTATAGGCATGCAGCAAGGTTGGGGTAAAGGATAGAAAATCACCAAGAAGAAACATCAGGAGGGAGGGAAATCCTGCTTAAGGCAGACTGCCAGGATTTTTGTTGAAGTTAGAACAGGGTGATCAGATGTTACCCAGTTTGTTTACTGATAAAACTGCTCATTACTAATTGGATTGTTTTCAGTTTTTCTGAATTTCAAATAAAATTGCTGTTCAGCTTAGAGGAGTACACAGCTGAGAAACATGTTCCTAATCTTACAACAACATAAGAACAACAGTTAAACTGGTCAGGTTGCAAATAAATCAGTTTTCTTTAATATAACAGGTATTTAAAGTTTAGCACCCTGTTTGTTTATAAGTGTGTGTGAAAGAAAGAAACAAAGAAGGAGGAAGGGAGGCTGGAAAAGAAAGTGATTCTACATAATTACTAATTTATGAGGTCCTCAAATGCAGGGACTTATTCCTAATGAACAGGGTCCACATAAGTTGAAGAGGGTAACTTGATGCGCTCACATTTGGCTCTAGATTTATACTATAAATATTATTCTCTAAACACATAAACACACATACACATTAGAATAGATGTACTGGAGAGTGTCTAGTGGTGCATTGAGATGGTGACACTAAACCGTGTCTCCAGGGCCTTTCCCTGCCTGCTGCACCTGCCCTGATGTTGAGCCTTTAGCCTGCCTGACCACTGAGCTCCACAATGGTCCTGAGCCCCCATGAAGTGCCAGCTGCCCCCTGGGTCTCCCTGCTGGTTCGTGAGTGCCCGCTTCTGTCCTCAGCACCCAATACTGTCCTGTGAACCCCCACAGGTACGTTTGTGTCAGGGCTCACACTGATGTCCCCTCACTGTGTCTTTTGCTTAAAAATACATGGTTGTGGCCCAGCATGGTAGCTCACACCTTTAATCCCAGCACTTTGGGAGGCTGAGGAGGGCAGACCATGAGGTCAGGAGTTCAAGACCAGCCTGGCCGACATAGTGAGACCCCCATGTCTACTAAAAATACAAAAATTAGCCAGACATGGTGTTGGGTGCCTGCAGCCCCAGCTACTTGGTAGCCTGAGGCAGGAGAATCGCTTGAACCCAGGAGGTGTTGTAGTGAGCCAAATTCGCCGCACTGCACTCCAGCCTGGGTGACACAGCAAGACTCTGTTGAAAACAAAAAACAAGCAAATAAACAAAAACATGGTTGGGTGCTTGCTGCTCCCATAGCTCAGCCATAGGAAGAACTGTTTTTGGACACAGATCTGGAGGTGGCGACTACACACTTGAGGAGTGGGTTGGAATTTGTGCTTCCTTCATGACCTGTGCACCTGACCCACTCCTGTCCCTTCCATGGGGGATGATTGATCCAGATCCAGCAGGAAGCACTGGTTGTGATGAGGAATCCAGCATTTAAACCGAAATGTTATTGTTACTGATTCACTAAACAAAATGTGGCACTCATTTTTATTGTGTTGAGATACACATAACATAGAATTTACCATTTTAGCCCTCATTAAGTGTACGCGTCAGTGATACTTTACACATTTGCAATGTTGTGTAACCATCACCACTATTTGGTTTGGGAACGTTTTCATCATCAAAAAGGAAGCCTCACCTCCATTAAGCAGTCACTCTCTGTTTCCCCTCCACGGACTTCCTGAGCTCTGTTTCTTGGGGTTTTCCTGCTCTGCATACGTCCTATCAATGGCACAAATCAGGATGTGGACTTCTGTGTCTACCTCAGTTCACTCACCCAATGTTTTCAAGGCTCATTCAAGTTGCAGCCTATGTCAGTGCTTCACTCCTGTTTAAAGCTAGGTTACACACAGACACACCGCAGTGTCTACAGCCCTGTGGGTTACAGACACACGGACACACCGCAGCATCTTTATCCCTGTGGGTTACAGACACACGGACACACCGCAGCATCTTCATCCCTGTGGCAGTCGATGGACACTGGAGCTGTATTCTCCATTTGACTACTGTGAGTGGTGACATTAGGTACATTTGTGTATGAGATTTTCTCTGAAGAACATTTTCCAAAGTTGCTGTCCCATTTCAATACCAACCGGCAACCCATGACCATTCCAAATTCAGTATATGTTTACCTACAAGTGATTATGTTTTTCTATTCATTTTTCTTATTTGAACACTGGCTATCTTAGTGTGTGTAAGGTGGTAATCCATAGGGAACTTAATCATCAGCATAAAACAAATAACCCCATTACAAATGGAGAAAGGACACGCACAGAAACTTCTCAAGTGCAAACACAGAAGTGGCCAACTAACGTATAAAAACGCTCAGCATATTCAATTATCAGATAAGTGCAAATCAAAACCAAATGAGATACTATCTCACGTATGTCAGAATTGCTATCAGTAAAAGATCAGAAATTACCAGATGCAGGCAAGGCTATAGAGAAAACGGACCACTTACACACTTTTGGTGAAAAATGTAATTTGGCCCAAGCGCTGTCGAAATCAGTCTGGAGATTTCTCAAAGAACTTAATACAGAGCTACCATTCCCCTCAGCAATCTCATTACTAGGTATATGTCCAAGAGAAAACCAATCACTGGAAATAAAAGACACATCAACTAACCTGTGCTATTGACAGTACCAAAGACATATAATGAAAGTAAATGCCAATCAGTTATAGACTGGAAAAAGAAAACGTGGTACTTACACACAGTGGAATACCATGCAGCTATAAAAATGAGTGAAATCATGTTTTTGTATCAACTTGGATTCAGCTAAAGGCCAAAATTCTAAGCAAACTGACACACAGACAGATGATAAGAGACAATGGGAGATGAAACGGATGATTTGGGTGTTTCTTTGTGTAAAAATGAGAAAAGAAATCCCCTGGGTGCCTGAACTCTACAAAAGAGACAAGCCTGGAGACACTCATGTCCTGACTTCCATTACAATAGATTGTGCTTTTTCTCATTTTTAGTCAGTTATAACCTTGCTTTCCTTCACTCTTGGCTAGAATAGCCACACATAATAATCTAGAGACATCAAAATAAAAATAACATATTTGAACATTAGAACAAGTGCTAACTTTTAGGTTAAAGTTAGTGTGGATTCAGTGTGATAGGCAGGAGACTTGGCTGAATACTAGCAATGTGCTCACAGTAATATTATCTAAATTAGGAAAGCTTGTTTACATCTTTCAGATTAGATTCTGATTGAAATCCTTTATCTAATACCATCTCTGATGAATCATACATGACAGAAGTTATTGTGGTCAACAGAGCTCGTCAATAAGCCACAGGCAAGGATTAAGTACATGTTTTAGAGGACTGCCTGACTTTGAGATGTTTTTCATGCAAAGAAGTTTCTCACATCTTCTGGAACCTGTAAAAAGTCTCAACAAAAGAATAAATTTTAGATGCAAGGCTACATTTTAGGGACCTGACTAATATAACTTGGAATGTAAAATCCTAAAGGAAATTGAAATGGCAAAACAACTAAAAGAATATGTATTGTAGTGGATCATCACACCAAACAGTCTTGTCTATAATACTATCTAAACTCAGAAGGCATCAGCATTACTCATATAACTCAGCATCAGTCCCATCCACAATCTTATGAAAATGATGAAGAAAATTGTCATCCTTGAACTAAAATTGTCAAAACCTTAAGAAAATCTTGAACTTCCTTGGCCAAAGGTGCTCTCCCTAGCACCAAAGTGTTATAGTCAACTCCCTGAGGGAGACAACAGTTATTAGCCTATGGTTTGGTAGCTGGAACGCACATACACTTAGAAATTTACCCCCAGTGCTCACCCCTTCCTATTACATGCACACATGACAAAGTATTGAAAGTGATGACTGTATTTTACACACTCCATTCATCAACAGATTAAAGCTACCATTTTCCTACATCTTTTCAATAGCCTCTAATGACATTAAAACAGGGAATTGTATCTATTGGAAGAAACATCAGGGTGGAACACTGCTCTTGAACTACTTTGGAAGGAATCTTACCAGGTGATTTCAACCACAACCCAGCAGTGAATTTGCACAATGTCGATACTTGGGTTCATATTGATGAACTGTAAACTAAAAATAAAATCGTAAGTGCCCCGATGGACTAAATAGTCCATCCGTTTGTCTAAGGGACTCCAGAAGAGCCTAAAACTGAGTTCCCAGCCATGACAAGATCAGACACACCTCTTATACCCACTCCCCTTTGCGGTTTAGACACAACAATGACCAACATTAATGTTAAAATGGAGTTCATAAGACTGACAGAACAGACTCCCTGTGGCAATAAGATGTAAAATTATAAACAAGACCTAAAGCCATGTCAGGCGAGGGTTTTGCCACTCACTCCTACACTTGAAAGATAAACTATGTTCTAACTGCCAATAGGTGATTCTTTTTCTCTAGTGGCTCAGTAGGCACGGGCACTGAGACAAGCACTGTGAAGACAATTGCAGCCCATCCCCTGATGAACTGACCCCTGTTCCACAAGCCGTAACCCCAGCTTTGATTGAACACTAGACTCATATCAGGACCTTTCTCCTGATCAGAGACCACTGACCATG
Source organism: Mandrillus leucophaeus (assembly GCF_000951045.1). NCBI lineage: Eukaryota > Metazoa > Chordata > Mammalia > Primates > Cercopithecidae > Mandrillus > Mandrillus leucophaeus. The sequence goes on from NW_012099299.1 coordinate 474,987, forward strand.
GCCTGGCTCTGGCCGTTTACAGAGGCTGCACACTGAGTACCTCTGTGTCTCTGCTTCTGCTTTTCACACATAGGGCCTGACTGTAATGAATTTAAATGCTAAGTCTTCACTGGTAAGTAAATAGGGGTCATAAGTTACATGCATGTGTGTCCAGTATACATGTGTCAGGACCACCTCCATGAATATCCATAGCCCCTCCTATAACCTGTCAGTTGTGTCTGTTCAACCAAACCCTTCAGCATAAAGCTTCTGCCCAACCCCTTCTTCGTGGGAGTGCCTTTCTCTCATCTTTACCAAAACCTATGGGATGGCTGTAACCCTTGATAAAAAATAAACTCTCACTTTCCTAAATTGTAGATTGTGTTTTGTTTTGTATTTAACATAACTGGAGGTGAAATTCAGAAGTTCATCTAATTATCAGGTTACTTTAGTGAAGAACGACAAACCGAGCGTTTTCACATGTACTGTAAGGGCCTGTGATATTTTGAAGCAGGAAGCTCACCTGAGACCTTCGGAATAAACTGATGACTGTGGATAATGAAAAGGCCCCACACAGGGCATTGATTCAGCACCTCTGCCTGTCTCATTCCTTCTTCTCTTTCTTTTTATTATGTGCTTACAGTAATAAAATTTCTATTTTCTTTAGACCTGTTTGCTTTTCACACATAGTGGACTCTTATTTCTCTTTTTCACTCATTTTCTTAAGCTGCTAGGGAGAATAAAGTGTCAGGTCCTATTTTTGGTGCCTGATGCTAATGAATTAAGGTTTATTCTTCCTCCTCCTTGTCCTCTGCATGTGGTAAATCTAGTTAAGAAATCACGGAAGCTCCCTTATCTGATGCCAGTGTGAGGTTTAAATCATGCAAGCTCCTTCTCCTGAGTAGAAACGCACCCCCTGACCCCAGCACCAAATCATTAGAAAGTGCTGAGCCAGCCTCCTTTCCTGCTCTAATGAGGAAATTCCAGTTTGTAATTTCTTGAGAAGCCTGTGCTGCTCTCAGCAGACACCCCAAAAATAGAGTTAATAAAACTTTTTATATTCACCTGGGGTGTGAGTGTGGAACCATCAGACTCGACATCCACACTAAACATTGGTGGGGTCTCTCTTCCTTTGCCAGGGATCGCCTACAATTGGAACTGTGGGCTTGGAGTCCTGACAGTGACCACCACACGGCCTTTCTTCTCTTGCACTGGATGCTAACTCCCTCTGCCCCAATGCCCAGCGTGCACGTTATCCTGCCTGCTGCTGGCTGACTGGCCCTTGGAGTTCTGTTGAGCTGGGCTGCAATGCTGAGTTAAACACAGCATCTTTATAGATTTAACTGATTAACTTTAGAAGCACTGACAGCTTATTGATGTTGAGAAACAGGAGTAAATGACTGCAGGTGACTCTGCCTTTGGTGCATGTGAGAAAGGTTTTCTCTTGTTATGACAAATGCTTCTTCTTCAGAGACTTCACAGGAAGAGCAGGATAAAGAATCTAGAAAGGTGCCCCAGAGGAATCTGTTTTATGGAGAGGAAGCCACAGTGCTGACAGGAAACCAGACCTTAACCCCTATCTGCACCTGCCCTGAGGCTGGCTCTTGTGCTCAGTGGGTTCTGAGCGCCCCCACGTGGTTCTCCACTCACATCAGGGAGGCTCCTTTCTGGGATTATAGAGATTTTCTTTCTAATTGTTTTCACAAAAATGGAGACAGAGTAAACAATGAATCCATGTATCTCAGAGAACACAGAACAGCATGATAACACCCCTCGACACACACACACATTTAGGTAAATCTTATTAAAACTGCTGAAAACCAAAGACAAATAGAAATTCCTTCCAAAAGAACAGAAAAGATGATGACAGCATTCTTCTGGTTAAAACCTTACAAGCAAGAGGAAAAGTGATGGTGTCTGTAAAGTGTTGGAGGAAAAGCCAACCCGTTATTTTATAGCCCATGGATGTTCTCTAAAGAGTGAAAAAAGTTTTATTTCTCTTTGACAGCATGAGGGGCTCAATGAATCCATGCCCTCATGAGACCAGTGAAAATTATTTTGGAAAATTACAGAGTTTGGAAAGGCTCTGACAGCATACAGCAAGTGAAGAAACATTTATTCAGGAAAATCTAGAAAACTCAGTAAGGTCAGTCATTATATTTTATCTAAGATGCTCCTACTTCCTTCCACATCCAAGCTCAGCATGATGTATTGTAACCTCCAATACAGAAGATGCAGCCAAGAAGGCAGGACACCTTCTACCAGCTCCCACCAGAGGAAACTCTTCCCCAGGGGCCAGGACATTGGCCCTCTGACCCTGCCCACAGCACGTGATGCTGAGGCTCAGTTCTGGACAAGAGCTACTGAGAGCCAGAGACTCACTTCTTCCCTGGAGCCCCACTCATGGATGGAGGCTCTGCCCTGGGTCCAGT
>NW_012099299.1:480382-481766 GCF_000951045.1 Mandrillus leucophaeus
ATCTGAATCTGCCTCATCATCTGTTTGAAATGGCTCATAAGCTGCCTTTATTAGTGCCCACATTGACCAAACTGAGACCGGAATTTTGCTCCATCTTTATATGCTTTTTAAAAAATATCTGCCAATTCTCTCCCTTTCATCCAACTCCATAGTCCCTTGTCCTGGGAACCATGGGCAAAAACTGCTTTCCTATACTAATCAGTGATAAGATATTCTGAGTACTAACTTGCACTTCCATTCTTCGTAATAAATGCCTTCAGAAATTTAAATAAGCAGAATGTTTGCTTTCACTTATGTTCCATTGTTACCCTGGTTCTGCTGAGCTCTCAGCTTTCCCTCCGAGATGGTTTTAATCACAATTAGGTGTCCTTTGATGATGCATCCTCCACTTTTACATGCTCTGCCGTTCCTTCACCGGGGTCTTTGTCACCCCACATTGGGTGCCAGAAATGTTGGGGTGATCAAGCACAACACCAGGTCATTGGGGTGACAATGACCCCAGAGTCAAAGAAATGAGAAAAAGACAGTTTGAGAGAGAAAGTGTGACCAGGAGACCATCGCGAGTGTGGAGCCTGTGAAGGCCCGAGCTCTGGAAGCCAAGTCTATTTATTGGTGATCAAACAAAGAAACAGGTGGTGAGAATGTAGGGGTCAAAAGGGCAAGCACAGGATCTACAGCTGTGATGTTTAGCATTTATATGGAACATGTTCTGCTCCTTGGGATAATGGGAATACAATTGATCTAGGAGCCTGGGAGGGCTAGAAGCAAGGAGCCAGCAAGTCTAGACACATTCCAAAGGCCACGAGGGGTTTTGTTCCCTGAGCCCTGGATATTATGTCAGATATGCAAGCCCTGCCTCAGCTTCTTTCCCAACACTTGGCTTTTTCCCAACACATTGATTTCTGTATGTTTGAGTGTGAAATACAACACAGTCATAACAAGAATAAGAACATGTTCTTTGCAGCAATGTAGTTGGATATGGAGGTTATTATCCTAAGCAGATTAGCAGAGTAACAGAAAACTATATACCACCTGTTCTCACTTACATGTGGGAGCTAATCATATCGACATACAGAAGAAAACAACACACATTGGGACCTACACAAGTGTGGAGGATGGGAGAAGGGTGACAACTGAAAAACTACCCATTAGGCACTATACTTATTACCTTAGTGGCAAAACAATCTGTGTATCAAACCGACATAACTCACTATTTACCTATGTAACAAACCCTGCACATGTACCCCTGAACCAAAAATAAAAGTCTAAAAACATTTTAGCTGGTTTTTTAAATGATTATTAATAGGACACCTAAATACATCACAGGCATTTCAAATACTCTCTGGAATTTTTTTTTTTTTTTTTTTTTTTTTTTTTTTTTTTT
>NW_012099299.1:484236-485492 GCF_000951045.1 Mandrillus leucophaeus
GATGGGTGGATGTATGGGAGATGCAGACTAAACTGCAGGGCTGCTGGCTTGCAGGAGAGAAGCGAGGAGGGAGAGAGCGGGGGGATGTTCTCTTGCTGGACCTTCTAGAATAGCACAGAAGTTTGAGAAAGTTCCTCCCAGTCCTCCTCCCTCTCTTCCTCACTCAGGGACTGACTTCCCTCACATGCCTTCAGATTCCCCAGTCTCCTTCCACTCCCTCTGCATTTCCTCTCAACAGCATGGACAGGTTCCTTAGGAATCTGTACACAAACTTAATCCAGTCATAGAATGTGCTTCTCTGAAGACCAACACTAACACACATATTTTGGCAAAGCTGTTTCTAATGCCAGCCAGATTCTATTGACAAATACGAACTGACCACGGCAATCACCAGTTTTAGGTGTCTCCTTGGTTAGAACAAAGTCTCAATTATTAAATGAGACTCGAATCTAGGTGTTGCTCTGATGACTTCATATAGGTGTTATTCAAACCTGCCATCAAGTTTCTTGAGCTAGGAAGATAGTACTAGTTATCCTGGGTGTGCCTGATTTAATTCTAGCAGAACAAAAAACAACAAAATTCCCTGATGGATGGCAGGTGGAACTTTCTCAAAAACAGTGGAGGGTGTAGTGGAAGGCCCTTGGAACGAGATGGGTGGATGTATGGGAGATGCAGACTAAACTGCACGGCTGCTGGCTTGCAGGAGAGAACCGAGGAGGGAGAGAGCGGGGGGACGTTCTCTTGTGGTTGGAACAAATGCCAGACACTGCTCAAAGGAGCCCATGTTTGTTTGTTTCAGTCTGTGTGAAGCACTTCAAACCTCAGTGAATGATTGAAAATAGTGGGATTTTTCCATCTGCAAGTGGCGGAGCTCAACATCTGGGCCTGGTCAGGAAAGAGACAGAGAAAGCCCAGCGCAAACCACTGACACCTGAGGATGACCGTGGTGCTTACAGCTGTGTCCCTTTGATCTTTAAGACTGACTTCTCTCACTTAGCATCATGTCTGGAGTTCACCAGTAATGGTTTATGTATCGGTCACTTGTTATTTTTTTATTGCTGATGGTGTTCAATTTACAGATGCTTCCTAGTTTCTCTATCTCATTTCCCAAAAGAGGTTGTCCATCTTTGCTAAATTTAGAATGACACTGACTTGCCCAGTGATGGCCTTTTTCACAACAGGGCCACACACTGGGGCTTTTCTGTTGTTTGGTGGTAGTAGTTCTTGCCTTTTGACTCCCTTTTCTACATTCCTTT
>NW_012099299.1:488017-489938 GCF_000951045.1 Mandrillus leucophaeus
CCATGCTGGCCAGGCTGGTCTTGACCTCCTGACCTCAGGTGATGCACTCACTTCAGCCTCCAAAAGTGGTGAGATTACAGACGTGAGCCACTGCACCTGGCCTATAACTTTTTTTTTCATTTTTGAGTTTTCTGTTAACTTTTAACATGAAAAAAACCCAAACTTTGATTTCTATGACTATATAAGTTAATAATCTGTTTTAAAACTATGGTCACACACACAAAAAAACACCCACACTCAGCAATGAAACATATATGAGCACAGGCAAAAGTGAACACATTTCTGAACATCAAAGCAACACATCTTTGTTTCTGTATTATTCTAATTAATTAATTGATTTAAATTTATTTGTATTTATATTTGAGGTTTTAGTCCAAAATAATATTCTTCTATGAATGTCTGTATATTCCTATATAAATTATGACATATATGTAAATATATGTTTTAGTAAAACTTACTGTAACTGCCATTATTGGCAAATGTATCATTGAACTATACAATGGTATTCCTTATATATTCTCTTATGGCTTATTTCTCATTTTTGCTAGCAGCATAGTTTTTAAAAGCATGTAATAATGCATATACATTATAAAGGAATGTATTAATCATAAGGTAAATATCTCTATTAAAATTTTATTACACAATGTGTTGAAATAACATTGTGTTTTGAAAAATGTGTCAGCTTTTTCCAATTTAAATAACATTTAAATATTAAATTAAAATAAAATATTAAGTATTAAATTTAAAAGATAGCATTTTGCAATTTAAAAAATGTTTTTTATTCTGCAAGTGTTTTACATGAATTTTTAGCATAAACTCTATATGTTGCTTATTTTACAATATTCCTGGATGCTAGAGAATATCCGCAAATATAGAACTAAAGTCACCCCAGGATTCCCAGGATTCACTCACAATGGCAGCTTGCTAGAGGGTGGTCAGAAAGTGTGCAAACACAATAGGGATTTGGGCTTTATCATCAAAGCTGTAGTGAGCCCCATGGCTGAGCACACAGAGGGCAGCAGAAGCTGCAGAGCCCACTCTGGGGTACTTAGAGAAGGGGGAATGGGATGGGGTGATGTCTACAGGACCCTAGAAAAGGGTGAGGAGAGCAGGGATTCTGTAGGTAGATGAGCATATTCTAAGGACTATTACCTTCCCATACTTGGTTGATTTCAGTGATCATGAAGGGAAGGGAACTGATTCACCACACATGGATGAGACAAAGTAAATGAACTTGCCGATTCCTTGAGCAGAAACCAAGGAATAGAAAAAGTGTGAACAGAAGAAGTGAAGGTAGAGAAACAGACTGAGGGTCAGAACTCCAGGAACCACCAAAGTGGAGGACAGAAGCCCTTAAAGTGATGTTTCATCTCCATAAACAGCAGATGAAAGGAAAATAAACTCAGCACATTCATATGCTGAGTTATTATTAGAAAAGTATTTAAAATTATGTGACTGACACAGTGCAGAAAACAGAAATCTGTTTGTGGAAATAGTTTAAAGTAAACATACACAATTTCTTCATTTTAAAATTTACTTAGATATTATTGGTAGTATTATTACAAAAATATAAAGAATTGAATTATAGATCTAAGTTAAGATTTTGTAGAGGAGAGAAACATGCATTCCAAGAAATAAATGGCAAGAGATCCTGGGAAGACTTTTGTTTCACCAGGTGAGAAATCACAGGGCCTAAAAAATGAAACACACCATCCCCAAGCACTTGATAGGGAGCCGCCACCCAAGAGAACCCTTAAGTCCTGAGCGCCCCCTAGTGTCCTGAGCGCCCCCTGGTGGTTCTGAGCGTTCCCTGCTATCTTGACCTAACCCTGGTGTCCTGAGCACTGCCTTATAGTCCTGAGCGCCCCCTGGCGGTTCTAAGAGCCTCCTGGTGTCCTGAGCGCCCCCTGGTGGTTCTGAG
>NW_012099299.1:489988-492145 GCF_000951045.1 Mandrillus leucophaeus
GTATTCAGCATTCAGCTCTTTCTATTTCTTCAGGAAAATAAAGGGGTTATATCTGTATGGAAAATGGGACAAGTAGTTTTCAGCTGATTCTCCTGGGGAGTTGCTGTTGAAATCACTCAGGAGATGCTCTGACACAGGATTGTGAAGACGATGCTGACCCCCGGTGGTCGCTGTCAGCAACACGGGATGTTCAACCCTGGTGGATGCCTTTGTTGCTGTTTTGCCCACAAGAGATTTTAGGCTGTCATGTGCTGAATGCAGGTGAGTTTTTAAACCTCAGATGAGGAAAATTCATGACCACATAGAAGATGAGAAAATTGAACACTTCATCAAGCACATTCCGCTGATGAGAACTGTTTACACAGAGAGCCAAAGATTAACTGGGAAGAGGAAGGAGGTGGGGACGATCATCCATAGAAGGACACATCCAACCTGCTTGAACTCCCTGTGGAAGTAGGGTTTAAATGTTTGTCCTCAGCTAATCGGGGGCATTTCAAGACCTTCACAAGCTTTCAGAGAAAGAGTTTTCGTGAACAAATACCCATATATTACTCAGAGTTCTATTTTTTTGTATGTATTCTTCTTCTCTAGGCAGCTCCACAGTAGGGTGTTCTCAGAATTCTCCCCGATCCTTCTTGAGTTCCTGGTGCAGTTGCTGGAGGAAAAGCCTGCATGAGGGAGGGACCCCTCCTCATGTGAATCCCTGAGGCTGTCCCGTCACCTCACCCACCACTGCCCTTCAGTCACTTGGTAAACATTTGTGAGCTAATCTTCCTGAAATGTGTGGTTTCGCACAGTATATTCACAAGGTAACAAAATACTTAAGCTCTGTCTATTTCCACAGGCACATATTCCTTTCTGGAGCACAGGTTGGTCTTGAGTGTGTGGTAGTGGATAGTTAGTGAGAGGAGGTTTACGTGCATCTTGTCATCTCCCAGCGTGTATCCACCATGAGGCTGACACCCACAAGCAAGCAGATGGACTTGCTCAGCTGGAGGATGACAAATATTTTCATAACCTGTGACCTCAGTGGTGCTCTTTCCCTGCAAGACCAATCATGGTTATCCCTCTGGCTAATGTGCAGTCAGCAAGGGCGACCACTGCCCACCTCTGTGAGGGCTCCCTCCAGGGTCCACCCACTTTGTAAAGGGAAGCTGTTGTTCCTGCCTGGGTCCCATGCATGTGTTTGCATTTGCTGCACAATCCGCCTTATTCGGAACCACCACCCAAGAGCTTACGGTGCATCTAATCCAACTCTAGGGCATTATACATGGAGTCTCTTATTGTCAGGTTTGCCAACTCTTATTAAAGGATTTTCATTATGGAATTGACCAGAACTTGCTGGCCTTTTAGAGATATGAACCTGGCTGCAATGTTGTGGAATCAGGAGGACCAGAGAGGTCCTATATACAGGAGGATATCTTTATTAATGAGTGCACTCAGACCCAGCAGACTCAACAAACAAAGACTGGGTGCAGAACAAAGACAGCACTTGACTTTTATACATGCTTCACAAAGTGGGGTGGGCTAGCTTGAAGCAGGCTTACAGTAGCACAAAAGCAGGGATACAGAGGCAGGACAAAGACAGTCACATTGTAACAGGTTCATAACTCAGGATTGCACATGACCATTGCTATGCAACCCAGATGTCTGTTATCTAGGTTTTGCTCTAAACAGCCTTGCACTGTTAACACATCTCATAACACTCACTATGGTGCCTAGACCGCTGTAGTTCAGGTCTGCTCAGGCTTCTCATTACCTTCATTGTACTTCTTAGATAAAACAGAATACTTGAAGTTACTAGTTACAGAGAACAAGAATCTATAAACACATACCGTAAAACAAAGGAAAAATTCTTTTTCTTCTCCCTGTGTTGAGGGAGTGCTGGAAGAGTCTCAGAAGCACATTAGATAATATTATTAAGACTTTTCCTGGGTCTGGGCTGTGCTTATTGCTGCCTCTGGGATAAGTCAGCCTAATACAGGAAAGCTTATTTCTCTTTAAAACATTTTTTTTTTCAATTTCCAGCCTCACTAAAAGCTTAAAAATGTTATTCTCAGCCGGGCGCGGTGGCTCAAGCCTGTAATCCCAGCACTTTGGGAGGCCGAGACGGGTGGATCATGAGGTCAGGAGATCGAGACCATCCTGGCTGACACG
>NW_012099299.1:492195-495327 GCF_000951045.1 Mandrillus leucophaeus
ACCCTGGTGTCCTGAGCACTGCCTTATAGTCCTGAGCGCCCCCTGGCGGTTCTAAGAGCCTCCTGGTGTCCTGAGCGCCCCCTGGTGGTTCTGAGAGTTCCCTGTTCTCTTGAGCTAACCCTGGTATCCTGAGCATTGCCTTATAGCCCTGAGCGCCCCCTGCTGGTTCTGAGAGCCTCCTGGAGTCCTGAGCGCCCCCTGGTGGTTCTGAGAGCCTCCTGGTGGTTCTGAGCGCCCCCTGGTGGTTCTGAGCACTGCCTTATAGCCCTGAGCGCCCCCTGCTGGTTCTGAGAGCCTCCTGGTGTCCTGAGCGCCCCCTGGTGGTTCTGAGCGCCTCCTGGTGGTTCTGAGCGCCCCCTGGTGGTTCTGAGAGCCTCCTGGTGCGCTGAGGGCCCCCTGGTGGTTCTGAGAGCCTCCTGGTGTCTTGTGCGCCCCCTGGTGGTTCTGAGTGTTCCCTGCTATCCTGAGCTAACCCTGGTGTCCTGAGCACTCTCTTGTAGTCCTGAGCGCCCCCTGGTGGTTCTGAGAGCCTCCTGGTGTCCTGAGCGAGCTGTTGTCCTGAGCACCCCTGGTGGTTATGATTGGCCCTTGGTGTCCTGAGCGCCCTGTGATGGTTCTGAGAGTCCCCTGGTGTCCTGAGCACCCGCTGCTGGTTGTCAGTGCCCCCAGTGTAACTTGAGCAGAAGTAATGATTAACCTGCAGAAGTTACTTTGCTATGAGTCCTCCATACCATCTTACCCAGCAGAATAGATTTTCCTTGCTTTCAGCTGCTGGCTCTTTTATTTTAAATATTAATTTATTTACTATTATTTTATTTTACATTCATTTCATCCTGTCATTTCCTGAATATTTGATTAAATATTAAATTAAGTACCTACAATTTTTTTTTTTCTTTTTTTTTTGAGATGGAGTCTCGCTCTGTCGCCCAGGCTGGAGTACAGTGGCCGGATCTCAGCTCACTGCAAGCTCCGCCTCCCGGGTTTACACCATTCTCCTGCCTCAGCCTCCCGAGTAGCTGGGACTGCAGGCACCCACCACCACGCCCAGCTAGTTTTTTTGTACTTTTTAGTAGAGACGGGGTTTCACCCGGTTAGCCAGGATGGTCTCGATCTCCTGACCTCGTGATCTGCCTGTCCCGGCCTCCCAAAGTGCTGGGATTACAGGCTTGAGCCACCGCGCCCGGCCAAGTACCTACAAATTTTAACAATTAATCATTTGTGGAAATAACATAAAATGTGTATGAAGAAGACGCCAAGTAGAGATGCCAGAAAATAAAACAAATAAACAACTTGTGTAAGTTTAGAGCAGAGCATGAGGACAGAAACTCTGAGGTACATGTGCTGAATTATATATGAGGAAGGTCAATTATATTTAACGTCCAGAATGTGAGTCATTTCAGTGAAAATAAATGGTAGAGTGGTCTGCATAGACCAGAAATTAGACAGGAATAAAGTCACAAACTTGCGAGACCAGGAGACATTCAGCATATTCACCCCTTTCCATTTTGCTAGGAGGAGAAAATCGACGGCTATACCTTCGTGGGAAATGAGACAAGCAGTTTTTAAGATGACCATCCAGGGAAGTTGCCAGTACAATCACTCAGGTGATGCTCTGACACAGGATGGTGGAGGGATGTGGTCCTGTGATGGTTGCTGTCAGCGACATGGGATGCTCAACTCTAGTGGGTGCCTTTGCCACTATTTCGTCCATGAGAGACATTAAGCTATGATGTGCTACATGCTGGTGAGTTCCTTAACCTCAGATGAAGAGAGGAACATGACAACACAGAAGATGAATGTGATGGTTAATACTGAGTGTCAGCTTGATTGCACTGAAGGATGCAAAGAATTGTTCCTGGGTGTGTCTGTGAGGGTGTTGCCAAAGAAGATTAACATTTGAGTCAGTGGACCGGGGGAGGCAGACCCAGCCTCAACCTCAGTGGGCACCATTAATCAGTGCCAGCATGGCTAGAATAAAACAGGTAGAAGAAATTGGAAAGATTGGACTTTCTGAGTCTTCTGGCCTTCATCTTTCTCCCATGCTGGATGCTTCCTGCCTTCAAATATTATACTCCAAGTTCTTCAGCTTTTTCACTCTTGGACTGAAGTCAGTGGTTTGCCAGGGGCTCTCCAGCCTTTGGCCACAGACTGAAGGCTGCACTGTCATCTTCCTGACTTTCGAGGTTTTGGGACTCAGGCTGACTTCCTTGCTCCTCAGCTTGCAGGTGGCCTATTATGAGACTTCACCTTGTGATCTTGTGAGTCAATCCTCCTTAATAAACTCCACATCAAATGTATACATCTATCCTGTTAGTTGTGTCTCTCAAGAGAATCCTGACTAATACAATGAGAAACGTGAAGAGCTCATTACAGCAACCACATTTCTTTGATAAGAACTCATCTCACTGAGAGCAGCAGATGTGCAGGAAATAGAGAGGATTTGGGGGATATTGTCCATAAAAGAACAGATGCAACCTAACTGAAGTCCCCATGAAAGGAGGGTGTACATGTTTGTTCACAGCTAATGATGGCTTATGTCAAGACCTCCACAAGGCTTCAGAAATAGTTTGTATTAACAAATGTAATAATTTATATAGTTTTTTCCAGATCTTGTTTTACCTCCCGAGGCAGCAGCACAGAGTGATGTTTTCAGAATCTCCCTAATCTTCTGTGAGCTCCTGGTAGAGTTCCTGGAAGAAAATCCTGCATGTGGAAGTGAGCCCTCCTCATGTGCAGCCCCTGAGGCTGTCATGTCACCTCAAATTTCTGAGTTATGTCATCGACATTTCTGAGTTAAACTTCCTGAAACATATGGCATTTGATAGTGTCTTCCACATTTAAAAAAATACTTAAATTCTGTTTATCCCTGCAGACATCTGTCCCTCTCTGGCATACAGTTTGGTTTTGAGTGTGTAGTAATTGATAATTTATAGAAGATTTTTGTGCATCTTGTGATCTTCCCGAGTGCACCTGCTATGGGGTTGACACCAATGAGCAAGCAGATGGACGCTCTCACCTGTAGTGGGACAGGCATTTCTAGAGCCAGTGACCCCAGTGGAGCTCTCACCCTCCAAGACCAATCGGGCTCATGCCTCTGGCTAATGTGGAGGCACAAGGGGTACCAGTGCCCAC
>NW_012099299.1:499412-503180 GCF_000951045.1 Mandrillus leucophaeus
TCTTTGCAATCCTAAAACTGCTCTAAAATAAAATTTATGGTAAGGAGTGACAGAAACATTTGAAAGACAATTTTGCCTCTTTTTAAGAATCATACTTACCCTTAACACATGATCAAATAACCTTGCTCCAAATTATTTATGCATCTAATTTGAATTGTTCACAGTAGCACCTTCGTGGAATGCGTGCATCAACTTTGTTGAGTGTGGCCTTTCCCACTCTGTCAGTTTGGCTTATATGGTGGCTCTTGAATATAATATTTCTCTTACAGTTAGACTGTGTTTCTATTGTTCTCAAATATATAACCCATTTTCTAAACAGTCTTAAACTGAACAACCCCTGACATTTCCTCAGCCCAGCACAGCTGAGTCCTCCCTCAGGGTTTCTGAAAACCACTCTGAGGATGTGGTTTTCACACTGTGTCTGCCGCACAGTAATACATGGCCGTGTCCTCAGATCTCAGACTGCTCAGTTCCATGTAGACTGTGCTTGTGGACGTGTCCCCGGTCATGGTGACTCTGCCCTGGAACTTCTGTGCGTAGCTTGTGCTACCATAACCAGGGTGGATTCCTCCCATCCACTCAAACCCTTGTCCAGGGGCCTGTCGCAGCCAGCTGATAATATAACCGGTGAAAATGTATCCAGAAGCTTTGCAGGAGACCTTCACTGAGGCCCCAGGCTTCTTCACCTCAGCCCCAGACTGCACCAGCTGTTCCTGGGAGTGGGCACCTGCGGAGAGGACACAGTAGAGAATGACAGTCCCCTAAACTGGAAAAAAATATCCCCTCCTGAGCCCTGGAACTAGTTGATCCTTTACCTGGAGCTACTGCCAGCAAGCAGAAGACCCTCCAGGTCCAGTCCATGGTGAAGAGCTTTTCTCTCAGGGGCTTCTGTAGAGAAGGGATGAGGCTATTGGGCAATGCTTTCAGGGCCCAGATATATCCATATTTACCTCAGTAGAGCTAAGGTTATTTGCATATTCATGAGACAGATTATTTCATACTTCAAAGCCTGATCAAGGATGAGAAAGAGAAGATAGATGACCCATCTGCCACACAGGAGTGGGATGCTGATGGTCCAAGCCCTAATGCTGCTTGAGAAAATGCATGCCCTGCTCCACTGCTATTCATGGACAGGATCCTTTCACTGAAGAACAAGTCCCCACAGATTACGCTCCTCACTCTGATCCCATATTTCATTAGCATCAAGACCATCTGATCATTTCTGGACTATAACTGTCCATGACACTGAGCACGTGCCTTGGCCCCATCATGGTCCCCTCAGGCACCAGCACAGCTCACTGTTGACTCTGAGAAACTGACTGTGGATGTTCCATGTGACTCTCCAGCAGGTTCCCCTGAGATCCCCTGGGCGCTCCTGAGACAGTGTCTCCATCACCTGCCTGGTGTCTTGATTCCCCAGGATCTTCAGCAGAAACACTCTGGGTTTACAGAATTGCCCTGAGGTGCATAATTGGAGATGATTTTCTTATGTGATGGACACGAGGAGTCAGAAGTTGAAACAGGAGTTTGGAGCTCTTTATGAACTCATGCTCCCAAAATAACTTCCAAGGAATTTGCGTTTTGGATAATTATGGATTTTATTTTCATCTCTGTTTATTAGTATTTTGTGAAGTATTTAGCCTTTCAGTTCGTATCCAGAGATCCTGATCTTTCCATATTGATTTCTGACTCCTTACGTTTGTGCACCTCCCACACTCTCAGATCTACCACTGCCCTGTCACTCACACAATGTAGGCAACATTACTTAACACTGAAATCTGAATTTTTTGTTCATAGGAATATAGTGACTCCTGCAATTCTGTATCCATTGAATTAGTAAAATCATGCCTATTCTTCATATTCTCACTATGAAGATATTTATAATCTAGAAGTCCAATTTAAAAAATGGTTATCACTGCCTTAAGTTACATGAATTGTTCCATTGTAGCAGGATATTTGAAGGCATATCAGCAACTCGTCGGACAGTTATTTTAGATTTTCCTTTTTTTCTGACGAAGGAAAACCGAGACCTTGAGAGGAAACCTCCTCCCCAGCCTTCTGTTCTGGGGCTGGACCCTGTGCTGCGTGGCTCCTGAGTGCCCCCTCCTGCCCAGCCCTTACATTGCAAGGAGGTTTCTGTCAGGGCTCACAAAACATTTTCCCTAGAGTCTTTAGTCCAGCATGAAGTGGCTGTGTCCTGGCTTAGAATACTCTTTCAGCGACAATATATGCCGCCAACACCATCTCTTGAAACAGTTGATTGGCCTAACTAAACCTATTGAATTCTGCAGAAAGACCCAAAGAAAAGATTCTAGGACACAGGAGGGAGCCAGTTCTCTGAAGCTCCGGATGCACTAAATCAGTGGAGACACAGTGAATACAAGAACTTGTAGGGGTTTGGGCAGGGTCGTGTTTCTTCATTAGGCTCTTGTAGTTGAACGTTGCATCTGAGAATACCTGCGGGTGTAGATCTATTCAGATGAAAGCCATCTCTGTATCTCCTATTCCAATAACACACATTTTTCCTTCTTCCCAGTGTCTAGCCTGTAGAAAGTGCCTCCTGCACTGACACTAGGTCTAGGTTTATGCCATGTTTTTGTCCTAGAGAGCTAAGACAAACAGGATACAAGTGGAGACTTGGGAAGGGCATGCAGTTTTTTTTTTTTTTTTCTTTTTCCTTAGCTAGGAACCCTGCAAATGGCCCATGGTAACAGAATCGGCGGTCAATACGGGAGTTGTCTTTACAGAGTTGATGTCAGAGGCTTCATATCGCTCTTCTGTCCTTGTCCTACTCTCTGCCAATTTCTTTCAGTTCCCCTGTTCTCCTTCTCTGATAGAGCCTGTGCATTGCCACACCTTCATCTTTAATTTGTGCATCCCGGAAGTATCATATGAAGTTACAAATGAATCTTAATAATTTAGTGCTCTTCTTTCTCTGGAAGGTGTCCTATACACAGTCTCCAGAGGTCAAACTGATGCTTTCCCTTTTCCGGCTGGAACATTATAGGATTCTTACCCTATTGGCTAATTTAACCCATTTTCATGATAAAGGAAGCCTGCTGTGAGGGGTCTGTAATGGAGATGGACTGCCTTCCCTTACATAGATAAGGTGCTAGAAAGGTCCTTCCCCTGGATCTTCTATCTGGAGCAGTTTCTGTGTGTATTTCTCACAGTTTATGTCTCTTGATGACTTAGCCATGAAATAATCTATTACAATTCTCACACAAAAAACCTGGAGGTCACTGGAGCAAAAAACCACAACAGTGTGGGGTGTGGGATCTCCAGGATTTTGCACCCTCATACGGTCAGACATGCCCTCTTTGTTTATGTAGTTCAGATTTACATCTAATAAACCCCACAGCCAGGTGTATCTGAATTGCCACATACCCATTTAAACTCACTGGAGCAGCAGCTGAGTGTAACCATCACACTGAACTCAGAGAAACCTGGGCCCAATACACTGTTTCTTGTAGCTCAGAGAAGCATCATTGATTCACTTGAGTGGACATTTCTTCCCTGAAACAGCCTCACTACCAACTATGCTAAAGAGTTGCTATGGAGCCACTGTGGGGTTGGATTTCTTCCCGTCGGCCTGTCATGCAGGGTGTTTGGAATGATGTAGACCTTTAAACTTAGATGCTAATAATTCCCACTGTTATTGAAATGGCTGGCAGCCCCCAATCCTGTTTCTCCCCTCCACTCACCTGAATATATCCAAGAACCCCACGAACCTCAGGACTCTCTTTTTCATGGATGACTCTGAGGATT
>NW_012099299.1:506090-510199 GCF_000951045.1 Mandrillus leucophaeus
ATACTCCAAGTTCTTCAGCTTTTTCACTCTTGGACTGAAGTCAGTGGTTTGCCAGGGGCTCTCCAGCCTTTGGCCACAGACTGAAGGCTGCACTGTCATCTTCCTGACTTTCGAGGTTTTGGGACTCAGGCTGACTTCCTTGCTCCTCAGCTTGCAGGTGGCCTATTATGAGACTTCACCTTGTGATCTTGTGAGTCAATCCTCCTTAATAAACTCCACATCAAATGTATACATCTATCCTGTTAGTTGTGTCTCTCAAGAGAATCCTGACTAATACAATGAGAAACGTGAAGAGCTCATTACAGCAACCACATTTCTTTGATAAGAACTCATCTCACTGAGAGCAGCAGATGTGCAGGAAATAGAGAGGATTTGGGGGATATTGTCCATAAAAGAACAGATGCAACCTAACTGAAGTCCCCATGAAAGGAGGGTGTACATGTTTGTTCACAGCTAATGATGGCTTATGTCAAGACCTCCACAAGGCTTCAGAAATAGTTTGTATTAACAAATGTAATAATTTATATAGTTTTTTCCAGATCTTGTTTTACCTCCCGAGGCAGCAGCACAGAGTGATGTTTTCAGAATCTCCCTAATCTTCTGTGAGCTCCTGGTAGAGTTCCTGGAAGAAAATCCTGCATGTGGAAGTGAGCCCTCCTCATGTGCAGCCCCTGAGGCTGTCATGTCACCTCAAATTTCTGAGTTATGTCATCGACATTTCTGAGTTAAACTTCCTGAAACATATGGCATTTGATAGTGTCTTCCACATTTAAAAAAATACTTAAATTCTGTTTATCCCTGCAGACATCTGTCCCTCTCTGGCATACAGTTTGGTTTTGAGTGTGTAGTAATTGATAATTTATAGAAGATTTTTGTGCATCTTGTGATCTTCCCGAGTGCACCTGCTATGGGGTTGACACCAATGAGCAAGCAGATGGACGCTCTCACCTGTAGTGGGACAGGCATTTCTAGAGCCAGTGACCCCAGTGGAGCTCTCACCCTCCAAGACCAATCGGGCTCATGCCTCTGGCTAATGTGGAGGCACAAGGGGTACCAGTGCCCACTCTTGAGAGAGTTTCTTCTATTTCCCTCCCACGTTGTAAAGGGAATCTATTGCTTCTGCCTGGATCTCACGCATGAGTTTTCATTTTCTGTACAAAGGGCCTCATCCAGAAACACCCACAAAAGCATACAGTGAATCTAATGGAGCTATAGAAAATCATACATGATGTGCCTCATGACCAAGGTCTCCACTTCTCACTAAGGATATTCCTTATGGGATTCACTAGAACTTGCTTTCTTTCTATAGACATGGATCTACCTCTAAACACTTAGGGACCTCACCCTCTGGGAAGGGACATAGTAAATCAGGAGCCACAGAATCTATAAGAAAATTTACATTGTATGAATCCTCTAAAAAACAGTCCTAATAGAAATAGCCCCACCTACTTTTCCTCTAACTGGCATCATTCCCAGGAGCCCACTTGAGGAACCTGTGGTGCTTCAAGATTATTTAGGCTTGGTATGCCAAGGGACCGCTGGAAGAGGAAAGAAGCAATGTGTCCATGTAAGTTCATCCATTGGAACTTATTGATGACTCAGGCAGGATGGAGACCGTGGGGAAGTCCATGCATGGTGAAGCAGGGGCACATAAGGACTCTGTGCACCTTCTGTTCAATTTTGCTGAGGTCTCAAAACTACTTTTTAATACATTTTATGTAAGAGAGGTGGCAGAGCCGGGCGCGGTGGCTCACGCCTGTAATCCCAGCACTTAGGGAGGCTGAGGCGGGCAGATCACGAGGTCAGGAGATCGAGACCATCCTGGCTAACACGGTGAAATCCCGTCTCTACTAAAAATACAAAAAAAAAAGTCAGCCGAGCGTGGTTGCAGGCGCCTGTAGTCCCAGCTACTCTGGAGGCTGAGGCAGGAGAATGGCGTGAACCCGGGAGGCGGAGCTTGCAGTGAGCTGAGATCGCGCCTCTGCACTCCAGCCTGGGCAACAGAGCGAGTGTCCGTCTCAAAAAAAAAAAAAAATAGGATAATTATATTCTTATATTCATTAACATATATTGATGGATCCCCTGCCGTGAATAAGGGCAGAGATGGTAGCAAGTTAAGATGTATCAGCTGGATTTCATGCCTTCAGGACCTTTCACCCCAGCAAAGGATAAAAAATAAGAATATACATAATTATAATACAAGGCCATACATTTAAAACTGTGAAAGCTTCCTTCTGTATTTCAAAGAACAATCAACTCTGGCACAGTTGATCTATGGTGACTTTGTGGGAGCAGTTGGCATCTGAAAAACATCTTAAAAGACAGTCTATAACTTGTATTTGTTTCTTTTCACTTACATGTTATGGAAGAAGAGAACTAAAGGCTGTGTCTGCTGTTTCCTGGACCCTCCCCTATGTACATTTTTCCACTACTAACTTTAATCTGCAGCCTTTCACTGTAATAAACCATTACTAGGAGTGTATTAGTGTTTCTAAATTCTTTGAGTCCTCTTAGCTTTCACTGAATCTGATATTTGTGTTAGGACCCCCTACCCCTAAAAAAGACAATCCAGGGTTCATTCAGCAGGGACATTCATGTGGCCAGGCCCAATATATTCAGAAATGCTGACTTCCTTACAAAGACTAAAAGCTTTATAATTTTCAAAAAACTCCAACCCTAGTTTGAACAACACATAACAAGTTTTGAGTGAACGCTTAGCGCTATCTCACCGTGAGCTCATGGATTGGAGGACACTGGCAGGGCCACACACGTGCCCTCCCTGTAGCCAAATGTAGGCCGGTTTACAGATATCAGGGGGTTGCCACTGCAATGTAGTCATTCTTGACCTCTGTGAAGAAATTCTTCCAGTTAAAAATGTATTTATGTCCACAAGCATCCTCTTTAGAATGCAACCACCCTGTGGAATATTTTAAGCCTCACAGAAAAGTCACCTTTATTTTAGCATGAAATGGCTTAAAAATCAGATTACTTTTCTTCAAACATCAGATATAATTTCCATTAAGGAAATAGAAGTCTTTACAGTGATTGATGGAGAGAAGTTATTTTGGCATAAAAGGAAAATGTGCTTGGGTGGAATACCAGAGCAGACAGCTATGAGTTGTCAGAGAGAAGAACTTGTGGGGAGCAGAGGAGAGGGGACCTCAAAAGCTGGGAGAGAAATGCAAAAAGGCAGCAATGTAAGAAGCATATCTTAACCACTTACACTTTTACTACTAGCTACCCCTACAGAGTGATTGTGATTAAGAAAACTCTTACAAAATAGTTTTCAACCCTCTCTGAGTCTTCCATGTATCTTAGCTTGATTTTTTTTTTTTTTTTTTTTTTTTTTTTCCCTCAATTACGTGTCTACGCTAGATCAAGTGCACCATCTACCAGATCAAACTCTCGTTTTTCAGTAGGGTGTAAACTGTCACTCAAGAATGTTTGGGTCAATGTCTACCTATAGATACTGCTCTCACTGTACTTAAGGCAGTATTGGAGAACTTACATTTTCTATGGAAGACCTAGAGCATTATTGGAAAAGAGACGGCTTTGTTTCCTTTCATATTAAATGTCAATGTGGTGATTTAAATCCTCGCCTCTGTTTTTCTATAGAACCCAGTTCAGGGCTGTGTCTCATCACTTACTACCCTGTGTATTAATGATCATTTCATCTACTCCTCACCAGACTGCAAAGTTTTTGAGGAAATAACGCCTTCATTCTCCACTGTCTACCCAGACTAAGTATAAGCTAACAATGAATAAATGAACAAATGCCTTCTTTATATATCTTGACTAGTCTATATGTTGTTAGTATTATATTTAAATACCACTTTTTCATAAGAGTTGTGGATTATAAAACTGTGAAGGGATTGTTTATTTGTTTGGTTGTGTTTTTTCCTAAAAAAATTAGTACTTAGGGCAGGGCACAGTGGCTCACGCCTATAACCCTGGCACTTTGAGAGGCTGAGGTGGGCAGATCACGAGTTCAGGAGATCGAGACCATCCTGACTAACACAGTGAAACCCTGTCTCTACTAAAAATAAAAAAAAAAAAAAAAATTAGCCAGGCATGGTGGCGGGCACCTGTAGTCCTAGCTACTGGGGAGG
>NW_012099299.1:512644-514684 GCF_000951045.1 Mandrillus leucophaeus
CTCATTCAGTGCAGCTGCCTCCTCCTTGGGGTTTCTGACAGTCTCAGGATGTGGGTTTTCACACTGTGTATCTTGCACAGTAATACACGGCCGTGTCCTCAGATCTCAGGCTGCTCAGCTCCATGTAGGCTGTGCTCATAGACCTGTCCCTGGTAATGGTGACTCTGCCCTGGAACTTCTGTGCATAGTTGGTGTTACCATTGTAAGGTGTGATCCATCCCATCCACTCAAGCCCTTGTCCAGGGGTCTGTCGCACCCAGTGCAAGTAGCGGTAGGTGAAGGTGTATCCGGAAGCCTTGCAGGAAACCTTCACTGAGGCCCCAGGCTTCTTCACCTCAGCCTCAGACTGCACCAGCTGCATCTCAGAGTGGGCACCTGTGGAGGGGACACAGGAGTGGATAAAGTCCCCTTGACTGGACTCAATCCCCTTCTCAACGCTGGGACTTGGGAGCCCCCCTTACCTGTGGCTGCTGCCACCAAGAAGAGGATCCTCCAGGTCCAGTCCATGGTGAGGAGCTGAGCTCTCAGGGGATTCTCTAGAGGAGGGATGTGGTTGTTGGGTGATGCTCTCAGGGCACAGACATCCATATTTACCTCAGGGGATCTCAGATTATTTTCATATTGATGAGACAGAGCATTTCATAGCTCAAAGCCTGGCTGACGATAAGAAAGGGAAGATAAATGACATATCAACCTTACAAGAGTGAGATGCTGATGGTTCAAGCCCTAATCCTGCTTGAGGAAATGAATGCCCTGCTCCACGTATGAACATTTGTGGACAGAGGTCCTTTCACTGAATAATTAGCCCTCTCAGGACAGGTTCCTCACTGCAAATATAGATTTTACAAGCATAGAGACCACCTCTATGATTTCTGGAATAATCACTCTCCATGACACAGAGCAGTTGCCTTGGCCCTATCCTGGACCCTTCAGGAACAAGCACAGCTCACTGGTGACTCTGAGAAAGTGATTGCTGATGTCCCATGTGAGTATCCAGCAGGTCCCTCTGAGACCCACTGGGCACTCTTTAGACAGTGTCTGCATCAACTGCCTGGTGTCTTGATCCCCCAGGCTCTTCAATAGAAACAGTCTTGGACTCTTGGTCTACAGGTTATGAACTCATGATTCCAAAATAACTTCCAAGGAATTTGTGTTATGGATAATTGTGGGTTTTATTTCCAATTCCATTCAGTGAGCACTGAAACCATGAGGAGTTTGTGTTGACTTTTATATGAAGAAGTTCAGTTATATTTGACATCCAGAATGCTGGCCACACCAATGAGAAAAGTCTGTAGAGTGGTCCACACAGGTCAGAAATTAGAAAGTGGTATATTCACAAGCTTGCAAAACCGGTAGACATTCAGTGTATTCAGCATTCAGCTCTTTCTATTTCTTCAGGAAAATAAAGGGGTTATATCTGTATGGAAAATGGGACAAGTAGTTTTCAGCTGATTCTCCTGGGGAGTTGCTGTTGAAATCACTCAGGAGATGCTCTGACACAGGATTGTGAAGACGATGCTGACCCCCGGTGGTCGCTGTCAGCAACACGGGATGTTCAACCCTGGTGGATGCCTTTGTTGCTGTTTTGCCCACAAGAGATTTTAGGCTGTCATGTGCTGAATGCAGGTGAGTTTTTAAACCTCAGATGAGGAAAATTCATGACCACATAGAAGATGAGAAAATTGAACACTTCATCAAGCACATTCCGCTGATGAGAACTGTTTACACAGAGAGCCAGAGATTAACTGGGAAGAGGAAGGGGGTGGGGACGATCACCCATAGAAGGACACATCCAACCTGCTTGAACTCCCTGTGGAAGTAGGGTTTAAATGTTTGTCCTCAGCTAATCGGGGGCATTTCAAGACCTTCACAAGCTTTCAGAGAAAGAGTTTTCGTGAACAAATACCCATATATTACTCAGAGTTCTATTTTTTTGTATGTATTCTTCTTCTCTAGGCAGCTCCACAGTAGGGTGTTCTCAGAATTCTCCCCGATCCTTCTTGAGTTCCTGGTGCAGTTGCTGGAGGAAAAGCCTGCATG
>NW_012099300.1:0-1830 GCF_000951045.1 Mandrillus leucophaeus
CAGGATGGTCTCGATCTCCTGACCTCGTGATCCGCCCGTCTCGGCCTCCCAAAGTGCTGGGATTACAGGCTTGAGCCACCGCGCCCGGCCGTAATGCATTTTAAAGAAGTGTTAATTTATGTTGTAGGGCATATAATGTATAAAGATGTAATTCTGGCTGGGCATGGTGGATCATGCCTGTAATCCCAGCATTTTGGGAGGCCAAGGAGAGAGGATCACTTGAGCCCAGGAGTTCAAGACCAGCCTGGGCAACATGGTGAAACTCCGTCTCTACTAAAAATACAAAAATTAGGCCGGGCACAGTGGCTCACGCCTGTAATCCCAGCACTTTGGGAGGCCGAGGCGGGCGAATCACTTGATGTCAGGAGTCCTAGAACAGCCTTTGCCAACATGGTGAAACCCTGTCTTTGTAATTTAAAAATACAAAAAAAAATGAGCTGGGCATGGGGGTAAGCACCTGTGATCACAGCTACTCAGGAGGCTGAGGCAGGAGAATCGCTTGAACCCAGGACCCGGAGGTTGCAGTGAGCCGAGATCGCGCCACTGCAGCCTAGGCAACAGAGCAAGACTCTGTCTCAAAAACAAAAAAAAAACAACAAAAAAACAAAAATTAGGCCGGGCACGGTGGCTCATACTTGTAATCTCAGCATTTTGGGAGGCCGAGGCAGGCGGATCACCTGAGGTCAGGAGTTTGAGACCAGCCTGACCAACATGACAAAACACCATCTCTACTAAAAATACAAAAATTAGCTGAGCGTGGTGGCACGCACCTGTAATCCCAGCTGTTCAGTTAGCTAAGGCACAAGACTTTCTTTAACAGGGAGGCGGAGATTCCAATGAGCCGAAATTGTGCCACTGCACTCCAGCCTGGGCAACAGAGTAAGACTAGGTCTCCAAACAAACAAACAAACAAAAATTAGCCAGGTGTGGTGGTAATCCCAGCTACTCGGGAGGCTGAGGGAGGAGAATCGCTTGAACCTGGGAGGTGGAGGCTGCAGTGAGTGGAGATTGTGCCACTGCACTCCAGCCTGGGTGACAGAGGGAGACTGGGTCTCAAAAAAATAAAAAAGTAAAAAAAAAAAAAAAGATATAATTCTGTGATATCAACAACTACAAGGGGTGGGGATAGAGCTATCAAGGAGCAGAGTTGCCAGGCATTGTGCCTCATGCCTGTGATCCCAGCACTTTGGGAGACCAAGGCAGGTGGATCACCTGAGGTCAGGAGTTTGAGGCCAACCTGACCAACATGGTGAAACCCTGTCTCTACTAAAAGTACAAAAATTAGCCAGGCATGGTGGCAGGCGCCTGTAACCCCAGCTATTTGAGAGTCTGAGACATGAGAATAGCTTGAACCCAGCAGGCAGAGGTTGCAATGAGCCGAGATCATGCCACTGCACTCCAGCCTGGGCAACAGAGTGAGACTCTGTCTCAAAAAAAAAAAAAAAAAGGAAAATACATGGGCAATTATAAAAGATAGCATTGTAACAATGGTTTGTAACTACTTTTTGCTTAATACATGATTTAAAAGACTAACACATTTTTCAAAAACAACTATTAGTCTAAAAGGTATTATTATTGTAACTTTAGTTTGTAAATCCACATTCTGTTTTCTACATCATTTCAGAGAGTAATGCATTTTATTTTTGTTTTTTTTGTTGTTTTTTTTTGTTTTTGAGACGGAGTCTCGCTCTGTCGCCCATGCTAGAGTACAGTGGCCAGATCTCAACTCACTGCAAACTCCGCCTCCCGGGTTTACGCCATTCTCCTGCCTCAGCCTCCTGAGTAGCTGGGACTACAGGCGCCCGCCACCTCGCCCAGCTAGTTTTTTTT
>NW_012099301.1:0-5465 GCF_000951045.1 Mandrillus leucophaeus
GGCCGCAGGCACCCGCCTTTCAACGGTCAGTTCTGACATTCTGACTGAACATCTCTCAATTGTCCAAAGAGAACAAAAACATTTTCATCTCCTCACTGCAAACATTTCTGTTATGAGAAAAGGCTGCTTCAAGAACTGGGAGTGTGTTCTAAGGAGAGTGGCGGCTGAGTTAGCCAGCAGAGCCTTCTGGTTTTTAACTCTCATTGTGCTGGCCCCAGTAAGAAGTTTTAGGCTGAAACATAGCAGTGAGTAAGGCTGTGGAGGATGTTGGCTCTTTCCTAACTAGACCATATTGTATGTGGAAAGAAATATGCATTAAAACATATTGATGATATGGTAGGTATTAAGCATGTTAAATGCATGGAAATTAACCAGATCGGCGGCATTTGATGTATATATTTCACACTCTTTTGCACATATTGCACACATACAGTGATGGCAATGCTTTCTGCAACATATGGAAAAATAAATATTTTATCTGTGTGAGCTCTTAGCAGTCTCCAGGGTGTTGAGAGGAGAGCGCTCTCTTCTTTCACCCTATCCCAATTTTCTCTCTTCACTGGGCTCCCACCCTTTCCTGCACGTTAATGTGTCTTTTACTTATCAGCTTGGTCTTTTCCTATCTGATAAGTAATATGTCTGTTACTTATCAGATAGGAAAAAATTAGTTGGAACCTCCTATTGGCTCATGATAATTTAGACCAGTGATGCCTCCCCCAGTCTTGCTGGAGTCGTAACCATTTCCCTACTCTTTTCCCCAGCAATGCATTAAATAGGCTTAGTATCTGGGCAGGAGGGAAAGGGTAGGTGGCAACAAACCACCCCAACAAGGGTGGTAGCGGAACTGTGCTCCACTACCTATTAGCTCTATGCCCTAGGTAGATTACTCCGCATCTCTGAGCCTCATTTTCCTCATCTGTAAAATGGGAATAACAATACCTACCACTTAGGGTTATTGTGAGGAACAAATGAGATAAGCCATGTAAAGTGATTTGCCTTGTGCTGGCACATGGTAAGGGCTCAATAATGGTAGTTCCTCTTATAGGGATTGTTAGTTCTGTGACTTTCATAATGTTAGTTTTAAGAAGACATTTCTGGGCCGGGCGTGGTAGCTCATGCCTGTAATCCCAGCACTTTGGGAAGTCGAGGCGGGCAGATCATGAGGTCAAGTGATTGAGACCATCCTGGCCAATATCGTGAAACCCTATCTCTACTAAAAATACAAAAATTAGCTGCGCATGGTGGCATGTGCCTGTAGTCCCAACTACTCAGGAGGCTGAGGCAGGAGAATTACATGAACCCGGGAGTGCAGAGGTTGCAGTGAGCCGAGAGCGTGCCACTGCATTCCAGCCTGGTGACAGAGCAAAAAATAAAAAATAAAAAAAAAGAAAGAAAAAAACAAGAAGACATTTCCTTCTCTCATTTCAGTAATCTGTTTAGACATCTAGATTTTGGGCAGGGGCAAATGGATTGCTATTGTAGCAAAGGCAGAAACAATGTTAGGACAAGCTATCTCTTCCTCAACACTTTGATCTCACTGTGTACCTCCTGACATCTCCTTTCTGCTCGCATGTTTGTCATTGCTGTGGCTACGCTATACCATGAGCTCCTTGAAGCTGAGGGTTGAGCAAGCTGCACTTAGCCTATATAAGCCCATCAAGCCTGAGCACTATGGTCTATTCATTGAGACCAACCTATGGGACTCTGGCTTATCATGTTTTCTTACAATTTATAATTTCTCTACCTGGTCTGATGTCCTCACATCAATTTAAGATATTTTTGTGATTAAACACATTTTATTTTCTCAATCTTTTTTTTTTTTTTAACCTTGGCAGGGCTGATTTACAATTTTTTTCAGTATAATTTCCTCCTAACTGTATCAGTCAGGATCCTGGCAAAAACAGATGGCACATGCAAAGTTTTTTGCTAAAGAGGGTTTAATGAAAAAACTGTATTTGGAGGTGAAGATGAGGTTCAGGGACCTCAAGGGAGATAGCACCAGGTACTAGCAATAGTGGAGACTGCCAGGTACTAGCAGTAGTGGAAAGCTTTAAACCATTTAAACTGAAGGGGCAAGTAAAATGGTGATGAATTCTGAGTCCAGCCAGAATTGGAGTTGGGAAGGAGGGCTGAACTAATACATTCCCTGACCTATCTCTTCTCCCACTTTCACATCTCCTGCTGATGTTGCCTTTTGGCCAAATTCAAAAGGAAGTCCAGGGACAAGAGAGCCTGAGTAATGGAGTTCAGAAGGCCAGTCTTCTGGGTCACATATCTGGGCAACGAATGGTTCTGCATTTTTTTTCTGGGGGGGAGAATGGGGTGACAAGACTAATCAACATATGTGTTCTGTCTTATACTTTCAATTATACTTTCTGGAAGAAGGACAGAACAAAATAAAATCAGTTCTCTCTTAGCTTACATGTACCTATTATGTTGAATTGCCATTCATAGATCAAGAAAAGAGAATGTAAGCTCAGCTGAGCAGGGATTTTTGTTTGTTTTGCTTGCTGCCATATACCTAGTTCCTGAAACAGTGTCTGGCACATAGTATATGCTCAGCAAATTTTAGATGACTGAGTAAATATACTCACCTCTGCCAAGACAGACTTTATATATAGACACCATGTCATTGAATTATCACAATGATATGGTTAAGTTGGCAGGGCCACTGAGCATTATTGTGCAGGTGGTATGGGGGGTGGGTAGGTGTTAAAATTTAGTATATGCCTCCCCAACCCACTTCCAAGCCTTGAGACTAGGCTCAAAGCATTGTCAACCCACCAGAAGAGATATACTTCTGCAAATGGTTCACATTTTAATTTTTTATTCTCTTTATTGATTTTTGCACCTAGCAAGTCTCTGCAAGTTTTATTATTATTTCCCTTTTATACATTAGAAAGCCAAGTTTCTGAATAGCAAAGACTGCAAAGATTATAACCCAATCTGCCCATTCCCTAGGGCCCATGAGAAGTAAAAGCAGGCACTGGCATTCTGCACAGATGAAATACTTCCTATGACAGAAATAAATGCTCACTTGTAGACTTCTCTGTAATTTGTAGGCAACATCAGGTCCTGATTTCTAGGTCTGGATCTGGGTTCTCTGTAGCACAGGAAGGTAAGAGTGATAAGAACTCTTTTCTCTCTTAAAGGATATAGAAACTTTGAAACCCGTCTGCATCATAGTAAGGCTGTGTTATCTGTAGCAGCATAGTTACTACTCTGTGATGAAGAAAAACTCAGAAAACTATCCAGATGTGGGAATTTCTCAGGTATTCCTTGCACTTGAACTTAAGGATGAATGAAGGCATATAAAAGTAAGTTCCTTGTGTGGGTGTGGACTGGAGAAACTACATTTGATCTTTTTTTGTCACGTCTTTAGTCCCCAGTACCCCAGTCCTATTCGCACTACAGAACACATTCCCCTCCTGGAAAGGTAGGCCTGTCTGTCACCTACACATCAGCTACCATCAATTATGATTCAGTTGACTGGAAGCATTAAAGGTAAAAGAGTGACACAAAATAAAACAAAACTCTGGCTTCATCCCTTTGGGTTCGATTTATGCCAGAATAGCTAAAGACACAGAAAGACAAATGTAAACATCCTACCTGAAGCCTAAGAGGGATGTTAGTCTCCCAGCTTTAGCGTTTTCCAGTAACATAGAAGTCTGTAAAACACCATCCCATTACCTGCCTCATAACATATAGGAAAACTTGTGAATATAACAACTAGTTATTGTTTTAAAATGTATAATTAAGTTATTTTGCATGCAGAACTTCTAAATAATTCAAATGTCTGGCTTTTCTAGTGGAAAATAGCATATATTCATCTGTTATTTTAGCAATGATGAATGAATACTTGATATCGATCTTTCATTAGTATTTTCCCATAGGTATCATATCTCCTACCCCAAATTATTTCTGTACCTTTCCTTGCAAGGTCTGTACTTCTCCTACATAAATGCCTTGCATAGCAGGAACTAAATCAACTACACAGACCCATACATCCAGAGAGCAGAGGTGAGCTGGATACAGCAGCTTAGAGATGTGGTGGAAGGAGCCCAGAGCTCCAAGGGAAGGGCAACAAGGAGACAACAGCATGGGCTGCAGCTCAAACAATAGGTAAATCAAAGCAAGCAAAGCTGCTGGTCACAGATTTGACCAGGGTGGCATGAAATGACAAGCTACCGTGAGATTCAACAGTGGCACAGAAGGATGATGAGAAGCAAACAGATTAGGAGGAGCTGCTACCACCATAGGTAGAGGCACAGATGACCAAGCAGAACAGCACCAGTCCCTGCAAGGTGTGCTCAGATACAGCTTGGCACAGCCATCTGCTCAGGAGGGAATGATGCTGCACATGGTGTGCATTGCAGCCGGGAAGTTGAGAACCGCTGTGGGCACCTCAGGACTGAGTCTGGTTACCCTGCTGATCCAAGAAATGAAGCCATCTAAAATTTTGCCTGCTTTCACAATTTTCTCTCTCTCTGTGTGTGTGTGTGTGTGTGTATGTGTGTGTATTTAATTAAACAAAGTGAACTAAGAAGCGTTTTATTGGAGACATAATGTACTCACAGTAGTTTCAAAATAAATGGTGTCACTCTTCAGGTAAATTACTCCAAGGCTTGGGCCTAGTGCAGATGTTCATTGGGGCAGGGAACAGAGAGCGGCTGCATCTAGATCAGACAAAAAACAAAAATAAGGTAGTTAAGTGAACAGGTGATGGTGATGGCAATTATTTATTTTGATAAGAACGAACTTTGGGACTTCAGTGAGAGGTTGGTTGGTTGGTTCTACATCTTTGTACCAGAAAATGGCAAGTTAGGGAAGGGAGAATGGAGAAGATGTTGTCCAGGCTCCATTTTCAGTGCTTTCCCCTAACTGCCTGTGCAGCGTGGGACATCAACAGTACCCTGTCAGAGTGGGCGGAGCTGATTTTCTGGTTCTGACTTAGAAGCTGAGTTGTGGGTGAAAGTGGGGGAAGGAAGTAGAAACAGTGTCCTTCAACCTTGTCACAGTTGATTCTTCTAGTATCCTTTTCTTTTTTTTCATTTACTATATTTATTTTTTATTCACACATAAAAATTGTATAATTCATGGTATAAAACATGATGTTTTGATACATGTATACATAGTGGAATGGCTAAATCAAACTAATTAAAATATGCATTACCGGCTGGGTGTGCTGGCTCACACCTGTAATCCCAGCACTTTGGGAGGCCGAGGTGGGTGGATCACGAGGTCAGGAGATCGAGACCATCTCGGCCAACATGGTGAAACCCCGTCTCTATTAAAATACAAAACATTAACCAGGCGTGACGGTGCACGCCTGTAGTCCCAGCTACTCAGGAGGCTGAGGCAGGGGAATCACTTAAAGGGAGGCGGAGGTTGCAGTGAGCCGAGATCGTGCCACTGCACTCCAGCCTGACAACAGAGCAAGACTCCGTCTCAAAAAAAAAAAAAAA
>NW_012099302.1:0-2692 GCF_000951045.1 Mandrillus leucophaeus
GAACTCCGGTTGGTCTGAAACTCTGAGCATGACCTCTTACACATTGCGGGCAATCACAGTCAGGTAACAGAAACATCCATCAATTAAACATCTTTTCAGTGCTGACTTTGTGTTCAGCACTTGAAATGAGCCCCCTGCTCATGGGAAACAGAATGACATGGCGGATGGTCTGGGGTTTGGGACACACGCAGAAGGTTGCAGGTGAGAACTGTAGTAGGGGGCAGCAGCTAGACTAGGCGTCACACCAGAGGACGTGTTTCTAGCTTTTCAGGAATCTCAATGCCTGAATAATTCATCAGGAGCATTCTGTTGACTTCTGTCCACCCCATGCCCTTCTGGGATCCCCAAGAACGTGGCACACTGTGAACCACAGTAAAGAGCCTCTGACCCACGTCATCCTGGGTTCATGCCCCTCCCCATCCTGTTGGGGCCACCCTCTTCCTGACGCCACCAGTTGCCCCCTGCATTAGTTTCTCCGTGATCAGTTCTTCAATTTTTTCCACAAGTTAAAAATTAAACTTAAAAATAAGGGTGTAAAAAAATACTTAATGAGAAATCATATAAAAGAAAGATTTTTTTTTTTTTAGAGTCACAAATAGTGTGTTCTCTAGTACCTGGGATTTGTTTTGGTTCAGCCAACAGGAGATCCTTGGAACAAAAATCTAATCAGTTAACTTTTCATAAGTCACTTGTCAACTCCACCCTTCATCTTGCCATCCCACTACGTGTCTGGATGTGCGGAGAACGTATTTCTACTAAATACACACACACACACACACACACACACACACACACACACACGACAGCTATTAGTCTCTGGTCTTGGTGCTGCCGAAATATCCCTTGTTTATGAGAAAGACCTTTTGCATCCAAGCAGGTTGAATTTGGGTGTTTTACCCTATTTTTGTCTACTCCATCTTCACAAAGCCACCTCTTTCACTACAGAATGTAGAGTTGCTGAAGATTTCATAAAAGGTAGAGCTGAATTCTGTGATGACCTAAGAGTCATTCTAAGTGAGGAGCTGAGAAACCCTCAAGTAACCCAGACCCAGCGTCCAGGGCTCTTTCTCAGGTATCGGAGTAGAGACCATGTTAGGACCTCTGTGGTCCCTGACTTTTCACCTGCCCCTGGGCTGCCCCCAGAGTGCACCTGTTGCCTGAGATGGAGAATCCCTGATCTAAACAGTAAACTGGCTGTTCAGAAGCATATCAAGGAAGAGAGTCAGCATCTCTCAAAGCCATTCTTTAATTATTGGGTTTCGTTTTATTTATTTTGCTGGTATTACATGAGTCCTTATGATTCTGTGATTTAATTTAGCAAACATTTATTGAGCATTTACTGTTTCCTGGATGAGGGATGTGGGAGCACAGAGAAGAATAAGGCCTGCCCAGGCAGTTCAGGTCTAACTAAAGAGGTGCAGGACATGCCGAGGAACACAACTGAGTTGTGTGAGGCAGTACCCTCTGTGGGAGCAGGATAGCCCTGAGGGGCACAGAGCACTCCAGGACCAAGTGGGGCTTTGCTGGACCAGGAGAGAAGGCTCTTCTGCCTGGGGAAAGCAAGCTTTGTCTCAGTTTGGGAAGCTGCAGAGACCTGGATTTTAGGTTCTCTCAACATCACTATGGCAGTGAGCCAGTTGTCCCCTGCACAGGTCTTCACACTGGGGCCAACTACTGTCTACGACGGCTCCCAACCTCCCACATGATGTCAGCACCTGAGTCCATCTGAGTCCAGGGAGTTTTAAATACATGGAGGAGCTTATTTTTTTGGCTTGCCTTAGTGCTAGGAGCTTGTTTTCTTCCCCCATGTAAACTAAGCATTTACCTGGGCTCTGAGGCACTCCTGGGTTTTCAGCACACAATAAGCAGGTGCAGGGGTGGGGAGGAGCCAGGAGAAGCTTGTTCCACAACTTCCTACTCACTCAGTGCTCCATGAGGTAGCTGCCCGTGTCCCAGCAAGCAAGGTGACACAGATTATGAAAGCCGCAGGTTGATGGAGCGATTGCCCTGAGCTGACTGGTGTTCACTGGCAGCAGCAGATCCTGTCCCCCAGTGATGCTCAGTGTAAAGCACCTTGGCTTTCAGAGATTTACACCTCCTGCCTTTCCATGGCAGGTGTCAGCCTCTCTCTCGACATTTGCTGAAACGATTCAGTTTTTTTGGATCCACAGTGCCTGTGCCAAGAACCTTACAGGAAAGGTATGCACAGCTTGAGAACCCGTGGAAGTCTGCTAGGCAGGAGAGTGGCCTTGAGGAGATGGGCTAGGGAAGCTTTTTCCCCTATTTGTCTTTTTGGGGAAAGAGAAAAAGTGAACTTGAGGGTTTAAATCTGGGGTTCCCTTCAAGGAATTAGATGCTGGTTTCCGAAGGTTCTTTGGTAGTAGTTTTCATTCAATTCCCTCCCTTTGTAGTGAGGCTGTTTCGGCCAAGGCAGGGGCCGTCCTGCCAGTACTTGGGCCTGGAGGCACTCAAGGCTACAGACAATGAACTGACTTTTCTTTGGAAAGTCAGGAGACCCGAGGAACAGGGCCTAATGGCTCTAGAAGACCTATCCTTTATCTGTCTCTTATACACATCTAGATGTGTATAAGAGACAGCACACACACACACACACGACAGCTATTAGTCTCTGGTCTTGGTGCTGCCGAAATATCCCTTGTTTATGAGAAAGACCTTTTGCATCCAAGCAGGT
>NW_012099303.1:0-988 GCF_000951045.1 Mandrillus leucophaeus
TCAGGAGTTCGAGACCAGCCTGGCCAACATGGTGAAACCCCATCTCTACTAAAAATACAAAAATTAGCCAGGCATGGTGGCAGGTGCCTGTAATCTGAGCTACTTGGGAGGCTGAGACAGGAGAATCACTTGAACCCGGGAGGCGAAGGTTGCAGTGAGCCAAGATTGTGCCATTGCACTCTAGCCTGGGAGACAAGAGTGAGACTTTGTCTCAAAAAAAAAAAAAAAAGAAAAATGCAGGCCAGGCATGGTGGCTCATACGTGTAATCCCAGCACTTCGGGAGGCTGAGGCGGGCAGATCACTCGAGGCCAGGAGTTCGAGACCAGCCTGCAAAAAAGGGGAAACCACGTCCCTACTAAAAGTACAAAAAGTACCTGTGCATGGTGTCACGTGCATGTAATTCCAGCTACTCGGGAGGCTGAAGCAGGAGAATAGCTTGAGCCTGGGTGGCGGAGGTTGCAGTGAGCTGAGATCTTGCCACTGTACTCCAGCCTGGGCAACAGGAATCAAACCCTGTCTCAAAACAAAACAAAACAAAAAAAGTAGATTTCTGGAGCATGACTCAGAAGGAGGGAATTAGAGAGTATTTGAGAGTGAGGTCTGAAGACCTGAATTTTTCAAACAAGCTCTCCAGCTGATTCCTAAGCTCATTAAAGTTCAAGGAGCCCTGGTGGAGACTAGTAGCTTTGAAATGCTTTTTGATTATAATCCCTTTTAGGAAATGCATTTTAAGATGGTACGGTAGTATATGCCTGTAATACTTGGAAGGCTGAGGCTGGAGGATCCCTTGCGCCCAGGAGTTTGAGGCCAGCCTGAGTGACATAGCAGGACCTGCATCACTTAATAACAAAAAAGGAACGCATTTTACTCATGATCTAGTATGCAGGCTCATGTAACTAAAATTAAACTTTCACAACATTGTGTTTGATGTGCTTGATGTTTTCTTTTTTTTCCTTTCTTTTCTTTTTTTTTTTTTTTTTTTTTTTT
>NW_012099304.1:0-1495 GCF_000951045.1 Mandrillus leucophaeus
TTTGGCATGAGTTCTGCCTGGCCTGGTATTAATACTGTGTTCCCTGCCTCCTCCTGCAGCCTTGCACACCCTTAGCTAGCCTCTCATTTTCAACATTTCTGAATTACTTTATTTTAGATGCCTCTCTTTTACATAGCTCAGGGCTTTGCTTTATAAGTGACTTTTTTTTTTTGTCTTATTTCTACCAAGAACATATTTAATGATTCTCACAAATCTTTTGTCATAGTTCCCTTTGTCATCTCTTGGTTGACTGAAATTTATTCTCCAATGGTTTCCTAAAGGAAAAGCCCATGAGAACAGTATTTTCTATCTTAATGCATGTTTAATGGTGTTTTGCTGACTTTTTTTTTTTTTTTTTTGACACGGAGTATCACTCTTATTGCCCAGGCTGGAATGCAATGGTATGATCTCAGTTCACTGCAACCTGCGTCTCCCAGGTTCAAACAATTCTCCTGCCTCAGCCTACCTAGTAGCTGGGATTACAGGCGCCTGCCACCTCGCCTGGCTAATTTTTTTGTATTTTTAGTAGAGATGGGGCTTCACCATGTTGGTCAGGCTGGTCTCAAACTCCTGAGCTCAGGTGATCTAGCCGCCTCAACCTTCCAAAGTCTGGGAATACAGGTGTGAGCCACCACGCCCAGTGTTTTACTGACCTTTTTACACAAAAGGACAGTTTGCCTTCAACTTTCCTCTTTTCAGTATTTTGCAGGTGTTGCTTTGCTACCTTTTAGTTAAATTTTGCCAGGAGGAAACTAGAGGCTAATCTTTTACCTGCCTTGCAAGTCATTTTCTTTTCTTTTTTTTTTTCGTTTTTTTATGTTGTTGTTGTTTTGGCCTTGCTGACTTCAAAACTTTATCTCAAAGCACAATGATTTTACTAGAATCTATTTCAGTGTTTACGATTCTAGTCCTGTTTTCCTAGGGCATAGTATACCTTTCAGTATGTTGCTTGTTTTTGATTTCAGGAACATTTTTTGAATTAACATGGAAATAATCATTGTTATTTTGTTTTCTCTTTAGGATTTTAATTTTTTGTGCATCACAAATTCTTACCTGGTTTCTGATCTATCTTTTTTCCCTAGTCCTTTTAATTCTTCCTGTGTTCCCATTTCATTGAATTCGCTTTTCTCATCTGGTGTCCCTATCCATTCGTGCAGCTCCCATTTCCATTCGTGCAGCTCCCATTTCCATTCGTGCAGCTTCCATTTCTATTCGTGCAGCTTCCATTTCCATTCGTGCAGCTTCCATTTCTATTCGTGCAGCTTCCATTTCTATTCGTGCAGCTCCCATTTCCATTCGTGCATCTTCCATTTCTATTCGTGCAGCTCCCATTTCCATTCGTGCAGCTCTCATTTCCATTCGTGCAGCTTCCATTTCCATTCGTGCAGCTTCCATTTCCATTCGTGCAGCTTCCATTTCTATTCTTCCTAGTGCTCCTTTTGATGTCATTTTCTTTTCATTTTTTCTTAAATAATAATTCTGAGTTCTCTAAGCT
>NW_012099305.1:0-1948 GCF_000951045.1 Mandrillus leucophaeus
CACCTGCCGTAGCCACTGGCCTCAGCCCTGGAGCTGACAGCGTGGCTGGAGATAGAGAGGGGGTGGCCAGCACCACCCGAGACAGCAGCTCCCACACTGCCCCTAGTCCCGGGCATGGTGGGAGCCGTGCAGTCAGAGAGCAGGGTATGCAGCCTCGGCTCACCTACCTCACTGGAAAGAGGCTTATTTTATTCACCAGAGCCACATCCTAGGTGCAGCAGGACCTTTGCATTCTGCCAGTGCTGGGAGTATCTATCTGCGCACAGGAGGTGCTTGAGAGCAGGAAAAGAAGCCTGCAGGAAAGGGTTCCAGCAGCAACTCCTGCTCACAGAGTCAGCCTTGTCTCCTATGAGAGCAGGAAAAGAAGCCTGTGAGAAAGGGTTCCAGCAGCTCCTCCTGCTCCCAGAGGCGGCCTCCTGCTCCAGGCGTGGAGGTCTCTCTGCAACTGGACATCTGGGCTGTTTGCTCCTGATGTGCTCCCCAGGATAGGCTTAATGGGCGGGCAGGGGGCGCGAGGACCAGGGGGCGGCTTCAAAGGGTACAGCAACCAAAGCTTCCAAACTCAGCACTTGTGCTTCGGTCTCTCCATGCTGCCACCTGCCCTGGGATTTATTCATAGTGTTACATTACCAGTTTATGCAAATGATGTTTCATTAAAGCTCAGCTTTTTGAAAGTTCACGCCTTTTTTAGCTCCCTAATGTTAGATGGTGTTTTTGAGGCGATCCTGAATATCTCTGATAGTTGTGTCTTTTTGTTGTGGTTTTTGTGTGATTGAGTTACCACCAAATCAACTGTTATTGGAAACCTTTCAGGTATGCCTTTTAGAAGACCTTGACCTACTCTTGCCTGTTTTGATTCTCCAGTGTATTGTGGAAAGTGGGATCATGTAGTTTCATTTCTCCAGCAGATAAGTCACCTTTTGCCATCAAGGTTTTGGAATCAGAGTTTCCAAAAATTATGTGTGCAAGTTGACATGCTGGCACTTTAGCTAATCTGGGTGTCAAAACAGAATGCCATAGACTAGGTAGCATAGAAAATTGATTTCTCACAGTTCTGGAGATGGTAAAATCCAAGGTCAGATGTTCAGCAGATTCTGTGTCCGCAGAGGGCTGGCTTCCTGGTTCATAGACAGCCATCTTTTTCCTGTGTCCTTACATGACAGAAGGGATGAGGGAGCTCTCTGCAGTCCCTTTGATAGGGGCACCAATTCCATTCACGAGGTCCCTGCCTTCATGAACTTATTCACCTGCCAAGGCCCCTCCTCCAAATACCATCTCATAGAATTAGACTTCGACACATGAATTTGAGGAGGACAGTAACATTTGGTTTATAGTATCATGTCACTCCAAGCCATATGCACTCACAGGAAATCTATAATCTTCTATTAAGTATTTCCTGGTCCTTTCTGGGTTTAGAGATTTTTTTTTTCTTTTTTTGGCTTTAAGAAAAATGATCTTTTATTTGATCCAGGGTTTTTTCATAGAAAAGCACTGTGAGTTCACACACTTGCTAAAAAGATACGGAAATGAGAGTGGCTTTTCTCTCTCTCTTTTTTTTTTTTTTTTTTTTTTTTTTTTGAGACGGAGTTTTGCTCTTGTTGCCTAGGCTGGAGTGCAGTGGCACGATCTCAGTTCACTGCGACCTCCACCTACTGGGTTCAAGCAATTCTCCTGCCTCAGCCTCCTGAGTAGCTGGGACAATAGGTGCGCACCACCATGCCTGGCTAATTTTTTTTATTTTTAGTAGAGATGGGGTTTCACCATGTTGGTCAGGCTGGTCTCGAACTCCTGACCTCCTGATCTGCCCGCCTCAGCCTCCCAAAGTGCTGGGATTACAGGCGTGAGCCACCGCGCCCAGCCAGGTTCATGTTCTTAAGCGGCACACTATTTGCTATGGCAGCAAGACCAAAAGGCTTAAGTACCAAAAATGTACATTAACTACAAACAG
>NW_012099306.1:0-1317 GCF_000951045.1 Mandrillus leucophaeus
CCACCATCATTTTCACCATCCTCACCACCCCATCACCATCCCCACCACCATCCCCACAATCATCCTCACCACTATCCTCACCATCTCCATCAACATCCCCACCATCCCCACCTCCATGTCCACCATCATCCCCACCATCCCCACTATCCCCATCACCATCCTCACCATTCCCACCACCATTCCCTTCATCTCCACCACCATGCCCACCACCATCCCACCATCACCCCTATCATGCCACCACCATCCCCACCATCAGTTTGCCCACTTGCCTCCTCCACACTGTGAACCCCTAAGGCATGGCTGTGCTTTGGCCATCTCTGATCTCAGTGGGATGCTCAGAATCAGGCATGTAGTGGGTGCTTGGTACACTTTTCCTGGGCAAATGAAGGAAGCAGGGCCCTGGCTTGGGAGTTGCTAAGGAAGGGAAAAGTGTGAGTGAGGTTTAGGAGGGAGAGCTGTCAGGACCGGAGCCGCATGGCTAGGGGTGGGGGTGTTAGGGAGAAGACTCCAGGCTGGCACTAACCTGGAAGCTGCCCATACTAGGGGACTCCATCCTCTGCAAAGCAACTTCAAAACCCTTTGGATCCAGCCTCTATTGAAGCAGGTGAGCATTAACAGGGATTTGGGAAAAACAGATCCCCTCTGAAGTCAGCTCTCCCTAAGCCTCTGGTCTCAGGGACGGTCTGCAGCCTTGGACTCCACCCTTAGTCATAGCTGTTGATTCTATTGTAGGGGGCGGGGTGCTGGGTGACAAGGTTGTGCACACCTTCAGGAGGATCTTCTCAACAGCCTGAGATGTGGATGGGGGAAGGGAGAGCCTGGGGTGCAAGCTCACAGGATGGGAGAATTAGGGAGGGCTTCCTGGAAGAGGTGTTTGGAGCTAGGATGTAAATCGAGAGAAGGGATGGGCGGCACCAGTGGACAGCATGGAGTTAGAGAAGAATGAGCTCTGGGTCCTCAGGAGCCCAACCTGTCCACCTCTTGCCACATGATGCCCCTTTTCTGGTCCCAGCTCTCATCAGCCCCATCTAGCCCGTTGTATCTCCCTCTTTCCTGCCCTGTCTCCTTAGCGTCCACTCCCTGCACAGCATCCTGGGCTCAGAACCTTGCAGTGATTCCCACCTCACTTGGAGTCAAAGCCAAAGGGCGCAGCTGGAGGACAAGGCTCTGCATCCCAGCCCCTGCCTGCTGCTTCTGTCTTCCATCCCACCCTCTTCCCTCCCTCCCTTCCTGGCCACAGAGGTCTTCTTGCAGCTCCCTAAACCCTGGAGACAATTTTCCAGCCCAGGGCCTTTGCATAAACTTCCCACCCACTCC
>NW_012099307.1:0-1238 GCF_000951045.1 Mandrillus leucophaeus
CTGGGCTGCCACCGGATGCAGGGCCGGGCCCAGGAGGCAGTGCCCCAGGGGCAGCATGGGACTCCCAGGCTCCTGGTGCGCAAATCACAGGAAACGCCCAGAGAGCCCTGGGGTGGCGGCACAGCAGCGGTCATCCAAGCATCCGAGTCACCCGTGTGTCCGAGTCATCCGTGCGTCCGCGTCATCCGTGTGTCCACGTTGTTTGTGGATCTGAGTTGTTCGTGTGTCCATGTCATCTGTGCATCCATGTCATCCGTGTGTCCACATCATGTGTCCACGTCGTCCGTGCGTCCACGTCATCTAAGTGTCCACATCATCCATGCGTCCACGTCGTCTAGGTGTCCACGTCGTCTGGGCATCCATGTCGTCTAGGTGTCCACGTCATCCGGGCGTCCACGTCATCTAGGTGTCCATGTCATCCACATCTAGGTGTCCATGTCATCCACGCATCCGTGCATCCGAGTTGTCTGTGTGTCTGCAGCCAGTCCCCACGCATTTTCATAAACACACAGGTCGGCCTTAAAGCCCCACCAAGGTTCCACCACTCAAGGCTCCAGCTGGAGGCCCCACGCCTGCCCTGTGCCACGCAGCATGGGGTGGACAGAGGGGTTCGTGGGTGGCCAGGCCAGGGCACTGCTGCCTTCTACACACTCCAGGCTTGAGAGTTTTACAGCCACACAGGTTGGCCCTGGGTAGTGGGGCCGGCACCAACCCAGCTGTGGGGCCTGTCCCTCTCCATGAGGTCACAGCTGTGATCCCCACTCCTGACGGCCTCCACTGCCCCACATCTCCCACAACTGCCTCCCGCCCATTCCCACCCCCCGCCCAGACACAGGCCATCTCTCTGTAGCCTCTTGTCACCTGTCCTCTTCTGTGTCTTTCCGTTTTCCCCTCCCCTGCCACCGGCTCCTTGCGCAGCACACGACGTGGCCGGGTTCCTCCCGCCGAGCTCCTAGGAACATGCCTGTCGCGCGTGGGGCAGTCCTGAGGCTCCCACAACACGAAGCATCAGAGTCCTCGCTCCTCCCGGGAGCCTCCCACCGGTAGCCCCGGGCCCACACCATGGACGTCAGAGTCCTCGCTCCTCCTGGGAGCCTCCCACCGGCATGGACGTCACAGTCCTCGCTCCTCCCGGCAGCCTCCCACCGGTAGCCCCGGGCCCACGCCATGGACGGCAGAGTCCTCGCTCCTCCCGGGAGCCTCCCACCGGCATGGACGTCACAGTCCTCGCTCCTCCC
>NW_012099308.1:0-1045 GCF_000951045.1 Mandrillus leucophaeus
AAAAAACAAACAGAAAAACAAAAACAAAGAAGATAAATAAATGGCCAATAAGCACATAAGAAGATGCTCAATATACTTAGTCATGAAGGAAATGCAAATCAAAACCACAATGAGATATCACTTCCCATCCACTAGGATGGCTATAATCCAAAAACCAGAAAATAACCAGTACTGGTGAGATGTGAAGAAATTGAAACCCTTGCATATTACTGGTTGGAATGCTAAATGGTAGTTACTATGGAAAACAGTAACTGTTTTGGGCCTGGTGTGGGGACTCATGCCAATAATCGTAGCATTTTGGGAGGCTGAGGTAGAAGGATCACTTGAGGCCAGCCTGGGCAACATAATGAAACCCTGTCTCTACAAAAAAAAAAAAAAAAAATATATATATATATATATATATGTGTGTGTGTATATATATATTAGCTGGCTGTGATGGCATGCACCTGTAGTCCCAGCTACTCGGGAGGCTGAGGCAGGAGAATTGCTTGAACCCAGGAGGTGGAGGTTGCAGTGAGCCGAGATTATACCACTGTACTCCAGCCTGGGTGACAGAGTGAGACTCTGTCTCAAAAAAACAAAAAAAGAATGTGACGGCTGGAACTGTGGCAGCCATATTGCAACCACGAGGTGACAAGTCTGAAGATGAAAGGTATCATACTCGGGCTGGCAGAATGACAGGACAGAAAACATGGGTTCTTGATGATTAGTAGAGAAGCTAAGGCTTAGCACAGGAACTGCCTACTTCCAGCTTTCTTGTTAAATGAGGTAATTATTTTTATCGTTTAAACAGCTTAGCAATTTGACAGTCTGTTACTTGTAACAGAAAGCATTTTTATTTTATTATTGTTATTTTTTGAGACAGAGTCTCACTCCGTCATCCAGGCTGGAGTGCAGTGGCATGATGGCTCACTGCAACCTCCATCTCCTGGGTTTCTAACGATTCTGGTGCCTCAGCCTCCTATGCCTGTAGCTGGAATTCCAGGCATGCGCCACCACACCCGGCTAATTTTTTGTAATTTAAGTAGAGGTGGGGTTTTGCCAC
>NW_012099309.1:0-1388 GCF_000951045.1 Mandrillus leucophaeus
TTCTCCATGTTGGTCAGGCTGGTCTTGAACTCCCGACCTCAGGTGATCCACCCGCCTCGGCCTCCCAAAGTGCTGGGATTACAGGCGTGAGCCACCGCGCCCGGCCTGTTGCTCCTTTTAAGCAAGCCGTCTCTGTGACGTTGTAGCCACCCCTGTAACATCTACCTGACTTCAGGCAGGCAAATATGCACTCGGAGTGGTGCAACTTGCTAGGAGTCACATAGCATGCTGGCTGCCCTGAGAAGGCTTGAAGGACCCAAGAAACCATTTTATTTGATTTATTTTATTTTGAGACAGAGTCTCACACTGTGGTCCACGCTGGAGTGCAGCGGCGCGATCTCGGCTCACTGCAACCTCCGCCTCCCGGGTTCAAGCAATTCTCCTGCCTCAGCCTCCCAAGTAGCTGGGACTACAGGCACCCGCCACCACGCGTGACTAATTCGCATATTTTTGATAGACGAAGGGGTTTTACCACGTTGGCCAGGTGGGTTTCAAATTCCTCACCTCAAGTGATCCGCCCACCTTGGCTTCCCAAAGTGCTGGGATTATAGGCATGAGCTGCCGCGGCTGGCCCCAAGAGACAGTTTTAAAGGAGTGTTTGGTTTGGTTGGTTGGTTGGTTGGTTTTTGGCAGGTTAGTGAGTTATCAGGCCTTGGTGGGGTTTCTGGGGGAGGTAACACGTTCTCCCAGGTTCGCCCCCTCCGCCGGGAAGTCCACCTGTATTACTCGCTACAATCACCATCTCCAACTCCCAGGTCTTTTCTCTTCAGTGGCCGGCTGTGCATTTGTTCATAATTTCAACAAACGTTTACTGAGACTTACACACTAGGAAACAAAATAGACTAAAACACATAACAAAAAATGCTGTTAGTGAAGCTCATAGCCTGGCTAGGGAAATGGAGGAGAAATTAGCAGACAGATCTACAAATGTGATTATTTCAGAGACTAAAAAGCCATTGGAAGGACATCTTTATTTTTATTTTTTTTGAGACAGAGTCTCGCTCTGTCACCCAGGCTGTGGAGTGCATTGGTGTGATCTCGGCTCACTGCAACCTCCCCCTCCCCGGTTCAAGCGATTCTCTACCTCAGCCTCCCAAGAAGCTGGGATTACCTGTCTCTTATACACATCTAGATGTGTATAAGAGACAGGTGGAGTGCATTGGTGTGATCTCGGCTCACTGCAACCTCCCCCTCCCCGGTTCAAGCGATTCTCTACCTCAGCCTCCCAAGAAGCTGGGATTACAGGCATGTGCCACCATCCCTGGCTAATTTTGTATTTTTAGTAGAGACGGCGTTTCTCCATGTTGGTCAGGCTGGTCTTGAACTCCCGACCTCAGGTGATCCACCCGCCTCGGCCTCCCAAAGTGCTGGGATTACAGGCGTGAGCC
>NW_012099310.1:0-3227 GCF_000951045.1 Mandrillus leucophaeus
TCACCTGAGGTTGGGAGTTTGAGACCAGCCTGACCAACACAGAGAAACCCCATCTCTACTAAAAATACAAAATTAGCCAGGTGTGGTGGTACATGCCTGTAATCCCAG
Organism: Mandrillus leucophaeus; assembly: GCF_000951045.1. NCBI lineage: Eukaryota > Metazoa > Chordata > Mammalia > Primates > Cercopithecidae > Mandrillus > Mandrillus leucophaeus. The sequence goes on from NW_012099310.1 coordinate 109, forward strand.
CTACTCGGTAGGCTGAGGCAGGAGAATCTCTTGAACCCGGGAGGCAGAGGTTGCGGTGAGCTGAGATTGCGCCATTGCATTCCAGCCTGGGCAACAAGAGTGAAACTTTGTCTCAAAAAGAAAAAGAAAAAAAAAAGGAAAAGAAAATATTTCAGAAAAATGAGTCTGTTCCTGGGACTGGGAAATAACAAGGCCCGATCTTCTGCTGGCCCCACACAAAGAGGGGTGGTGGGCTTCCCCTGCCAGGATGGACCTCACAGGAGCTCCATTCACACTGAGGGCCTCCAGGTTCCCCTTAGAGTCACGGGTGGTGTCAGACCCTAAACATGAGAACCAGCGTCAGTCAATATAGTGAAATATTCACTGACTTGGAGTTTTCATTTCAAGGGCATAGGAATGTAGTAAACAGCTTATTAATTATTTAAAAATCAACAGGGAGAGTCTGCTTGGTGCAGATTTTGAGCAGGTTGTCCCAACCCCAGGGTGAGCTCCTTGTATCTGGAAGGCCTCTGCCTGTCCTGTACTCAGGTGACCTGAGGAAGGATGTGCTGGACTGTCCAGCCACGTGGCCTTGGGGCTTCAGCTGTGCTCGGGATGAGGACAAAACCAGGCAGGCAGAAGTGGGTAGCGTGACAGGTTTCCAACACAGGAGAGGGGGCAGGGCCTTGAACAGACTTGGGAATGCATATCTCCATGTGGACCGGTGAGTAAAACTGAGTACCCACAGTCCTGCGATGACCAGCAGGGACTCCAGAGGGCGGACTGCAGCCCAGCCAGTTAGCTTCCTGCTTCAGGTGACGGTGTCACTGCTCTCCAAGGCCCCAAATGAAAGTAAGTGACAGGCGGAGATTTTCCCCGACTCTGGTTAGGGACAGAAACGTGGATGCCCAATTTCGGAACCCCAGAATCTACATTAATGACCTGCACTGATTTCTGGTAGGGTTCCTCAGGAAACTGTGTCAAGCAGGACGTTTGCAGGGGCGGGTCCGAAGTGGACACAGTCCACAGCCTGCATAGTTCAAGACCAGCCAGGCCTTGCTCTGTGGCAAAAGTTTTAAACTGTAGTTGATAGTGTACACTGTTGCACAGCTTTAAAACTAAGCAATTCTTGGTACATTTTAAATTCTTACTGAATTTTTATTATTTCCAACTGTGCACATAAAGTAAGACTCTTAGAATTGTAGATTTTTACCACTTAAAATTCTCAGGCTGGGCACGGTGGCTCATGCCTGTCATCCCAGAACTTTGGGAGTCTGAAGTGAGAGGATCCCTTGAGCTCAGGAGTTCGAGACCAACCTGGGCAATGTACTAAAACCCCATCTCTACAAAAAAAAAAAAAGGAAAAATTAGCTAGGTGCAAAGGCATGTGCCTGTGGTCCAAGCTACTTGAGAAGCTGAGGTAGGAGGATCACTTGAGCACGGAAAGTGGAGGCTGTAGTGAGTGGAGATGCACCACCGCATTCCAACCTGGGTAACAGAGCAAGATCTTGTCTCAAAAAAGTGAAGTGAAATAAAAATGAATAAACTTCTCATAATTCAAACTCACGTAAAGGTGACTACCCTGCTGGAGTAGGGTAACTTTTTCACCTGGTGAAAAAGTTGCTAACCAAGCAACTGCAGTTACTGTCACCAGTAATGAGACATGCGTGCCCCCATGAGATGTGCCAAGGACACACCTGACCCAGGTGTTCCTGCCACCCCTGAATCTAATTGTGCAGACACCAGACAGACTCTGTGGGACAGTCTACAAAGCACCCTGCCTATGTGTACTCCAAAAATTTCAAAGTTAGGAAACACAGAGACTGAGAAAATGGTCTGGTTTAAAGGAACAGGAAAACTGTGTACAGTGCTTGACTCTGAATTGGAACCTGGACTGGGTTGAAAAAGACAGCTGTAAAGGACATTGTTGGCACCGTGGACAGAATTTGAATCTGAATGGTGGATTGTATAAATGTCAAATTTCCCTCGTTTGTTGTACCGTGACTGTCTCCTTGAGCTTAGCGAATACATTTTGAACTATTTAGGGACACAGGGACACAAAGCCTGATACCCAGTTTCAAATGGAGAAGGAGAGGAGCAGGGGTAGATAGATGATATGGAGGGAGGGAGGAAGTGAGAGAGAGAAAATGACAAAATGGTCATGATAAAGGGGGAAAGTGGAAACAGGTGTTGAAGCCAGCCGGGTGAGGGAGTATTAGATAATTTTTTGTACTATTCTAACAATTTTTTTTTTTTTTTGACACGGACTCTTGCTGTGTCACCCAGGCTGGATGGTGCAATCTCAGCTCACTGCAACCTTTGCCTCCTGGGTTCCAACGATTCTCCTGCCTCAGGCTCCTGAGTAACTGGGATTACAGGTGCACACCACCACACCCGGCTAATTTTTTATTTTTTAGTAGAGACTGGGTTTCACCAGGCTGGTCTCGAATTCCTGACCTCATGATCCACCCGCCTCGGCTTCCCAAAGTGCTGGGATTACAGGCATGAGCCACCATGCCGGGCCTATTCTTTCTTTCTTTTTTTATTTTTTATTTTTGAGATGGAGTCTCACTGTGTCGCCCAGGCTGGAGTGCAGTGGCGCGATCTCGGCTCACAGCAAGCTCTGCCTCCTGGATTCATGCCATTCTCCTGCCTCAGTGTCGGGAGTAGCTGGGACTACAGGCACCCGCCACCACACCCGGCTAATTTTTGTATTTTTAGTAGAGACAGGGTTTCACCGTGTTATCCAGGATGGTCTCGATTTCCTGACCTCGTGATCCGCCCGCCTCGGCCTCCCAAAGTGCTGGGATTACAGGTGTGAGCCATTGAGCCCAGCCTATTCTTTTAAATTTTCTATACGTTTGAAATTTTTTCAGAATAACAAGTTAAAAAGTCAGTCCTGTCTTCACTGCCATCTAAAGACCTACCAATAAAAAGTTTGCTATATTTCATCTATTCTAAGATAAACCTTTTTTTTTCTTTACATGATAATATGTTTGATTTGGGGGTACATTTAAAAACTGATGCCATCTTAGCACTGGGTCACATTTTGACAGCAGTCTTTCGTCGTCATCTGTCTTAGAATTAGTGGCATCTCAAATTTGATGAAATACTATATTTTTTTTTTTTTTTTTTTTTTT
>NW_012099310.1:3359-9404 GCF_000951045.1 Mandrillus leucophaeus
CTAGTTTTTTTGTATTTTTTTAGTAGAGACGGGGTTTCACCGTGTTAGCCAGGATGGTCTCGATCTCCCGACCTCGTGATCCGCCCGTCTCAGCCTCCCAAAGTGCTGGGATTACAGGCTTGAGCCACCGCGCCCGGCCAAAATACTATATTTTTTTCTGGCTCTGTTATGTGAAGAGGTGGGAAAAAAGAAGACTCCTAGGAGCTTTGCATGTGATGTTTTTTCAGACCCTCATGCCCACATCTGCACTCCAGGATTCCACTCCCATGCCATGTAGCTACAGTAAACTCAATATATTCCAGACTGGATTTCTGTCTGCACCTCTATCTACCATGCCAATCTGTGCTTCCTCTGTTTCCTCCCTCAAGGAACAGAAACCTGATTTTTAGCCACCGATGGCCCCAGAAGATCCAATGGGAGGAGCTCTAGGACCTGTCTAGGAGGGGAGATGCGGACACTTCCTATAAAGTGGGGCATGCATGAGGAGGAGATGGCCTAGATCCTTCCTTTTCTGGGTAAAGGGTGGAAGTGGTGTGGATTCTTTGAGTGTTCTGATAGCCATGTGTCACTATGTGCTTGTTCTTTGTGTCTCACATCTCCTCCTATTGCATTTTAAAGCATTTTAATGGCATTTTTATGCCTAATAAAGCATTCTCATAGAAAAAAAAAAAAAAAAGACGGTGGCGGGCACAAGACCCTTGCCCAGTCATGCCATGGCACAGACACTAGCTTTGTTTCTTGAAATGACCTTGGGATCCAGATGTCTGTGCTTCATTTTCTCCATAGTCAAGTGAGAATAGTTTCCCCAAGTTAGTTAAGATAATGGACAAGGGAATTTAAGGTGCCATAGAGCTCTAAAATTCTGTGATTTAAAATAGGGGACTTTTGAAACAGTCATTTACTAGAATCATTCAAATAACAGATACACTTTAGGCAAACAGCTCTGAGTACAGACGTGAGTGAAAGGCAGGTGTGTGGCTGGTTTCTCTGCTTCCTGGCTCCCCACACTCCTTCCCAGGTTACTTTCCCTTACTGGTTCCTGTTTCTGGGTGATTTTTACACTGGATATTCGCAGGGAATTCATTTCCGACCACCAGGAACAGGTGTGCTGTGTGGAACAGGCTATGTGGCCTGACGCTGTGGGCTCTTGTCTGCTCCAGGGTCCCTAGTCACCACCATGTTGGAAACTTTTCAGGTCTCCTCAGACCTTGAACTCCAAGTGTGTCAGACTTAGAAACGGTTCCATGCAAAGTCTTTTTAGTTGACTCAGGGGAAACTTTGCATCAGCCCAGAATTGTAGCATTTTATTTTAGTTTGTTTGGCATGGACTTCAAGTAGTTGCAATAGCAAAATTTGGTAATTTTCCCATCAGTGGGCTCCTCAGACTACTGTGTTTTATCTACATTTAGGGGGATGGGCAATTCTGAATCCTCTTTTAGAGCCTTTGAATTGTTGGTATTGACACTGACCTGCACAGCAGGCTCATTCTTTAGAAATAGAAGCCCCAAATATTCAGACCTTTGTCAGATTTTGTGCACTTTAGGATACGTGTAGAGGGCGTAGAAGAGCATCAGTGTTGTGTGCTATGCCTCTAGGCTCCTAATTGCATGGCTGGAATTTCAGATATGAAAGTTGGAATAATCATGAGAAAAGGGGTAGACTGTTCTTAGGATTTTTCAACATAGATTTTATAGGCTGTGTTATTTTATTCTTTAATTTTTTTTTTTTTTGAGATGGAGTTTTGCTTTTGGCGCCCAGGCGGGAGTGCAAATGGCATGATCTCAGCTCACTGCAGCCTCCACCTCCCGGGTTCCCAGGTTCAGGCAATTCTCCTGCCTCAGCCTCCCGGGTAGCTGGCACTACAGGCGTGTGCCACCATGCCCAGCTAATTTTTGTATTTTTAGTAGAGACAGGGTTTCACCATGTTGGCCAGGCTGGTCTGGAACTTCAGACCTCAGGTGATCCGCCCACCTCGGCCTCCTAAAGTGCTGGGATTACAGGCGTGAGCCACCGCGCCTGGCCTATTCTTTTATTTCTGTATAGTCAACATGAAACTAGAAAGGTTACACCCAGGTTCTGGGGAAGAGAAAGTGTCTCAGTTTTATAACAGATGGATAGAATGAATCGGGACGTGGAATGTTTGGTTGAAGTATTACTTTTTTGTTCTGGGGAGGAAGCAAATTAATACTCTTTCCTTATAATTCGGTTTACTAATACAGATTCTTAGATGACACTAGGACTTTTCAGGTTGATTTAGAGCTGGAAGGGACATTTTCCGTGTATTCTGGATATCAAATTCCTGTACTTATTTCATGGAAAAACTTCCAGAAAACTATTCAAAACTATCTTATATGCTTGTGTGCTGTTAGTAGGTATGGGGCAGTATGTAAAGGTTTGTGTTCCAACTCTGGAGTTATAACTCACTGTGAGTTCACTTACCAGATCTGTGACCTTGGGCAAATTGCATAGCTTCTTCTGTGGCTCAATTTCCTCACCTGTAAAATGGGTAATAATAGTCCCTCCTTCAAAAGGATAAATTCCAAAGTGCTTAGGAATGTGTCCAGTACATGATGAGCACTCAAGAAATATGTTATTTGTATCATCAAAAGATAATTATAAAAGCAAGCACCCTAGTGAGGGGTCAGTGGTAGACACCTCTCCAGCGGCTCTGACAGCTCAGAGAGTGGTCCCCAGGACTGCACTCCCAGGGAGTGAGTGTTAAAATCTCCTGGGGTCCTTTTTTTTCCCCTCAACCTTTAAGGTCACTTGACTGAAACAAAAATAAATTGCAACAATTTTCTCATTTAAAAAAAAAAAAAAAACTACTCAGAATGGCAAAATGTGCAAACACTTCAAACAAGTATAAACTTAGGCAACTTAAAGGAACAGACTGTATTACTAAGACCCTGTGGTGACCCTGCAGGTTCTGCCCTCATGTCCTCCGGTGTCTGCATGTGCATTCTGCAGAGTTGAAAGCTGTGTGTGCTAGGCTTCTGCTGAGTTCTCTTGATTAGTGTTTTTATAGACAGGTGTTTGCATGTTGACACAGTACATGGCCTGTTAGCTTCAGTGCTGTTGAAAATATATACCGTGATGTTCTGTGTTTCCCTTTTGTTAGGATTTTGATTTTTTGCTGAGCTAAAGCAAATTATTATTTATTTATTTATTTTTTTTTTTGACAGAGTCTTAATCTGTTGACCAGGCTGGAGTGCAGTGGCGTGATCTTGGTTCACTGCAACCTTTGCCTCCCAGGGTTCAAGTGATTCTCCTGCCTCAGCCTCCTGAGTAACTGGGATTACAGGCGTGTGCCACCAAGCCCGGCTAATTTTGTATTTTTAGTAGAGACGGAGTTTCACCATGTTGGCCACGCTGGTCTGAAACTCCTGACCTCAAGTGATCCACCCGCCTCAACCTCCCAAAGTGCTGGGATTACAGGCGTGAGCCACCACACCCAGCCTAAAGCAACTTTTAAAGAGCATTCCATGAAGAGTTTCCAAGTCTTCCTGTTTTCCTTCTCTCTGGACTGAAATGTCTCCACCTTCCTTCCTCCCTGCAGTCCCGTCATTGAGTACTCAGGCTGCTGCTGGGGCAGGTGTGCACTGAGTTCTCTTATCAGAACCTCCCAGCAGGCTCCTTCGAGGACTGCTGGAGGGTCTGGGCTGGCCAGGCTCACACATGCCCTCTCCTTGACCCTGGCGTGCCAGACACATGGAGTCATCTCATCTTGCCCCTGGTGAAAAAGGGAGGGAAACCCTTTCTTAAGTTGTTTTAATTTATATTTACTTAATGATGAGCAGTACTGTGCTTATGAAACATGCTTATTATAATGAAAAGCAAGATTATGCCCTTACATGATCAGCCTTCCTTTTTCTGGATATTTTGACATGGTTCTTATAGGAGTAAAGACATCATAGTCATAGCAAGCTGTGGCATCCTCACCCAACCAGCCGTCGGGGCTTACTCATTAATGAGTGAAAACGGGGAGCTTTCATGGTAACAATACCTACTTACAGAGCAGTCATCGGTGTTTTTTCAGAATAATAACATCTACTTGCCCAGAATTTGGCTGGGCGTGGTGGCTCACACCTGTAATCCCAGCACTTTGGGAGGCCGAGGTGGATGGATCACTTGAGGCCAGGAGTTCGAGACCAGCCTGAACAAGATAAAATACAAAAATTAGCCAGGCATGGTGGCGCATGTCTGCAGTCCTAGCTACTTGGGAGGCTGAGGAGGAGAATCGCATGAGCCTGGGAGGTGGAGGTTGCAGTGAGCTGAGATTGCGCCACTGCACTCCAGCCTGTGTGACAGAGTGAGACTTCTTTTCAAACAAACAAACAAACAAAAATCTATTTGCCCAGAATCTCTGACATTTTGGAAAAGGAAAAAAAAAAAAAAGTGTGTGTATTAGTTCGTTCTCACACTGCTATGAATAAATACCTTAGACTGGGTAATTTATAAAGAAGAGAGGTTTAATTGGCTCAGGGTTCTGCAAGCTATATAGGAAGCATAGCAGCTTCTGCTGCTGAGGAGGCCTCAGGGAGCTTCCAATCATGGCAGAAGGCGAAGGGGGAGCGAGGTGGCTCACACAGTGGGAGCAGGAGCACCAGAGAGCAAGCGAGGAGGTGCCACACCCCTTTAAACAACCATATCTCATGAGAACTCACTATCCTGACAACAGCACCAGGGGAATGGTGCTTACCCATGAGAAACTGCCCCCACAATCCAGTTGCCTCCCACCAGGCCCCACCTCCGGCATTGAGGATTACAGTTGAACGTGAGATTTGGTCAAGGACACAGACCCAAACCATATCGGTGTCTATATGAATTCTTCTCTGTAATTCCTAGCTTTTGTTTTGAGACAGAGTTTTGCTCTGTCACCCAGGCTGGAATGCAATGGCCCAATCTCAGCTCACTGAAACCTCTGCCTCCTGCATTAAAATGATTCTCCTGCCTCAGCCTCCCAAGTAGCTGGGACTACAGGCGCCCACCATACCCAGCTAAAATTTTTTTTTTTTGTATTTTTAGTAGAGATGGGGTTTCACCATGTTAGCCAGGATGGTCTCCATCTCCTGACCTCGTGATCTGCCTGCCTTGGCCTCCCAAAGTGCTGAGATTAGAGGTGTGAGCCACCGCACCCGGCCAATGTATTTTTTAAGTGGAGATGGCGCTTCGCCATGTTGGCCAGGCTAGTCTCGAACTCCTGACCTCAGGTGATCCCCCCGCCATGGCCTCCCAAAGTTCTGGGATTACAGGCTTGAGCCACTGAGCCCAGCCTGAAAGGTCTGAGATTTTACCTTAGCTGCAAGCTAACAAGGTGGCCTGCCACTGGTTCACGGATGCTGACAAAGGACACCAATGCCTGGATGTGAGACAGGACAGATTTTTATTCACAGGTCTACAGTAGCACTGTGGTGCTGGTCCCTGAGCTCGGTTTCCATAGTTCCCACAGGGCAATGTGAAGAGGGCCGATGACACCTGCACACGCACTCGCTTGCATTCCAGGAGAGGATCCCTGTGCCCAGGAGCTGGCTGGAAACCCTGCCCATATTCTACTCAGGAGGGCTATGCAATGTTTTGTTGAAGGTAATTTGCTACACGAACATGCTTGAGAGGATGGGCTGGAACAAAGGAGTCAGTGCCGCTGATCATACATGCACGGAAACGTGAGAGACTCCTGCAGAACAGCCCCAGGGTCCCTGCAGGGTGGGAGACTAGCTTGGATTCAGTGGCCAGGGGTCTGGGTGATTAGAGAGGGCAGAGAGGCATCCAGGCTCCTGCAGGGAAGAAAGGCTGGCTGCTCAGCCACAGCCCCGCCCACAAGGTACAGAGTCCCTTCAGAAGACACCCCGTAAACCAATGATTCTGCCACCAAAAGAGAATATCGGAATATGTGCCCAAAATATGGAGGGACTGGAGATGGGGGTGGCAAGCAGGAAGGGTACAGCAGGTGTCATGCAGCTGCCGTCTTGGGAGAAGATAATTAGCCCTCCTTCAGGCTGCCTCAACATCTCCCCTCACACAGTTCTTTTTTTTTTTTTTTTTTTT
>NW_012099310.1:9454-10235 GCF_000951045.1 Mandrillus leucophaeus
CCCAGCTAATTTTTTTTTTTTTTTTTTTTTAGTGGAGACAGGGTTTCGCCGTGTTAGCCAGGCTGGCCTCCATCTTCTAAGTGATCCTCCTACCTTGGCCTCCCAAAGTGCTGGGATTACAAGTGTGAGCCACTGTGCCCGGCTGCAGTACCTAGCTTTGATGGAGAATCAGATGTGCCAGGGAGGCTCCTGGAAAAGCTCTGGGTGGTTCCATGACAGTCGTGACATTTCCATAGTGACAAGGGTAGTGGGGCTCAGTTGTGGCCCTGCTGCATTCAGGAGGGACTACTCTTCCTGTGGCTGCTTCCCCCGCCTCCATGCTTGCTCCGCACCAGGCCGTGCCTTCTACCTCAGAGGGAATCTGGGTTACCAGTCCTTGGCCTCTCAGGTGTCGCTCAGAACATATCTGCGCCCACATCTCTCCTGCCTCCTGCAGGGCCTCCCAGGAGGGGGTGACGTGCTCACTTCCGTTCATCGCTGTCTTGCCCTCCGGGCTCTGAGACGTGGGCTGCTGGCTGCTGTGGAAGAGCTGCAGGCATGCAGTGGCTTCTGCACCAGCATCCCACCCCGCTACTGCTCCAACCCAGCACTGTGGAGCTCCCTTGGGAAGCATTATCACAGATCCTCCCAGGTAAATGTAAATTATCTTGTTTAGTAAAAACAGGTATAAACTCCTTAGCATGTATACCCCTGCAGCAGGATAAGTTATTCAAACTTATTTGGTTTTCAAGTGTATGGAGATTTTCCTGTTGTATCTTTCTATTACTAATTTAATTTATAT